>NC_067128.1:37928181-38228181 GCF_021347895.1 Acanthochromis polyacanthus
GAGAGGAGAGGAGAGGAGAGGAGAGGAGGAGGAGGGAGAGGAGAGGAGGAGGAGAGGAGGAGGAGAGGAGAGGAGAGGAGAGGAGAGGAGAGGAGAGGAGAGGAGAGGAGGGGAGAGGAGAGGAGAGGAGAGGAGAGGAGAGGAGAGGAGAGGAGAGGAGGAGAGAGGAGGAGAGAGGAGAGGAGAGGAGGAGAGAGGAGAGGAGAGGAGAGGAGAGGGGAGAGGGGAGAGGAGAGGAGAGGAGAGGAGAGGAGAGAGGAGAGGAGAGGAGAGGGGAGAGGGAGAGGAGAGGAGAGGAGAGGAGAGGAGGAGAGGAGGAGAGGAGGAGAGGAGAGGAGAGGAGAGGAGAGAGGAGAGAGGGAGAGGAGAGGAGGGGGAGAGGAGGAGAGGAGAGGAGAGAGGAGAGGAGGAGAGGAGAGGGAGAGGAGAGGAGAGGAGGAGAGGGGAGGAGAGGAGGAGAGGAGAGGAGAGGAGGAGAGGAGAGGAGGAGGAGAGGAGAGGAGGAGAGAGGAGAGGAGGAGAGGAGAGGAGAGGAGAGGAGAGGGAGGAGGAGAGAGGAGAGGAGGAGAGAGGAGAGGAGAGGAGAGGAGAGAGGAGAGGAGGAGAGGAGAGAGGGGAGAGGAGGGAGAGGAGAGGAGGGAGAGGAGGAGAGAGGAGAGGAGAGGAGAAGGAGAGAGGAGAGGAGAGGAGAGGAGAGGAGAGGGAGGAGAGGAGAGGAGAGGAGAGGAGAGGAGAGGAGAGGGGAGGAGAGGAGAGGAGAGGAGAGGAGAGGGGAGGGAGGGAGAGGAGAGGAGGGGAGAGGAGGAGAGAGGAGGGGAGAGGAGAGGAGGATTAGATTTTCAAAACACCTTTATTACCCTTATCAGTAAAATATTACAAACCAAACATTACTACAAAAAAATGACGGAACCATCCTTTAAGAACACAAAAACATAAACCAACACTCTTCCTATACATCAAAAGTTAACATTCAGCTGACCATCTCCCCCCACCGAACACAAAACGTCCCAAAAGGCCCACGTATGACTAAAGTCGTGTACGCTGTCCATCATGGCATGGTAGGCATGTTCTATTTTAAGTCTCGCTTTTACCAGACCTTGAAAAATCAGGAATGGCTCCACACTCCCAGAGTCCAGAATCCTATTTTTCCTTTAAAGCCATATGGCTAACTTAGCAGTACCAGAAAGAAAATTAACCAGTGCGCAAACTGTCTTCTTTTTGGCCGTATATTTTGGGCCAAAAATAAACAGTGCAAGAGAAAAGTTTTCACCAAGGCCCTGAAACAAAGTTTGCAAAAGTCTAAACAAAGATTGAAGCCTTGGACATTCCACAAACAGGTGGACCAACGTCTCTGATTGAAAACAGAACACACAGCCATCTCCCACCCCAGGATTAATGTGGGCCTTGTATCCGTTTGTAGCTACTGCCCCATGCACAATCCTCCACTGGAGGTCTGCTGTCCGTTTATCAATGGGCAGCTTGTACAGAGACCGCCAGCTGCCTTTCGGGGAGAGGCCCATGCCAAAAAACCCGGTCCACTTCGACTCTCCAACCTCTGCCAGCGACCGAAGGTTGAGGACCTTGACGCAGGCCGCAAAAAGGCCCTTTCTCCCAGTATCCTGAAACTTCCCAAAACGTGGGGAATCCAGTGACAGCAATTTACGTTTTCCTCCCCACCACTCCCCTACTGCCGGAGCAACCAACAGCGAGGGGAAAACATATTCGGAACCCTCAATCCACCGGTTGCACAAAGCCTCATCCCTTGCAGTTTGTCTCAGTTGTGGTGGTAAACTTGCCTCCACCTCAGCCACCACCTTGTTGATTGTTCTGATTGAGGAGACGTTGCCCCGCTCTCTCAGAACATCTACAGTTTTTGGAGTCCGTGTCATGAGATGGCCCAGTTTGATGCAGCCTGCTTTCCTGAAACCCGTTCTCAGGCTGGCTGACTGCAGGGTTTGAGTCCTTATGAGAGGATTGTGAAACAACGGTTCTTCAAAAATCCATAATCCTGGTGTCTGACTGCTGTCGCGTCCAGCCTTTAAAATCCACCAGGCCCGAAGAACTGAATCATAAAAGTCAGTAAGACCAGTCAGGTCCAGATCCCCAGACTCCATTAAGAAAAGCTGCCTGTCAAACCCTATGTGGCCAGCCCTCCTCAGCAGCAGCCGTGCGGTGTCCATCCAGCTAGCACTGCGGCCGTACAGTAGCCTCTGCACTGTCTGCAGTCTGAACGAAGCAACCTTTGACTGGATGCTGACTAGTCCCTGTCCACCCTCAGCCACGGGGAGATAGAGAACTGCTGCCTGGGTCCAGTGCTTGCCAGACCAGAAAAAGTCCACAAGAGTCCTCTGGATGTCCTGTACAAGGTCTCCAGGCGGTGTCAGGACCCTGAATTTATGCCAGAGAGTTGAGGCAACCAGATTATTGGCAACCAACACTCTTCCCCTATAGGACAACTGGGGTAGCAACCATTTCCACTTAGACAACCGGCCACACACTTTATCCTTCATTCCCTCCCAGTTCTTTCCTTTGAAACCATCAGTTCCTAAAAACACTCCAAGCACCCTCAGCCCTCCAGGCAGACTAGGCACTGCCTTTCCCGCCTACTGCCCCAGCAGCAGAGCCTCGCTCTTGCCCCAGTTCACCCCTGCAGAGGTGGCTTTCTCGTATAAGGACAGAGTGTCCTGCAAAGCCCCTACATTCTCCTGAGTGGCCACAAAAACATTTATATCGTCCACATATGCAGAGAGTACAAGCGGACGCTGGAGACCACTAGACATGGGCCAGGAGAACCCCTCAAGCCGGTCCCTTAACTTACGCAGCAAGGGCTCAATAGCTCAGCTATATAGTTGCCCTGAGATAGGAGAGCCCTGTCTGATCCCTCGCCGTACCGGAATCGGCCGACTCAACCCAGCCCCAATCTTCACCAAACACTGTGCATTATTATACAGTAAACCCAACCAAGACAGAAACCCATCACCAAAACCAAAAGCTCTGAGTGCGGAAAACAAATAAGAGTGATCCACTCGATCAAATGCCTTTTCCTGATCCAGTGAAACCACGCCCATATTTACATTACACAATCTGCATATGTCAATCACATCCCTGACCAGAAAAATATTGTCCATTATTGACCTGTCTGGAACACAGTAACTCTGGTCTGTGTGTACAATACTCCCTAGCACGTCTATCAGCCTGTTTGGTAGGGCTCTGGAAAGAATCTTATAATCAGAGCACAGAAGTACGGTGGCCGAGACCCGCCATCGCTGCAAATAAAAAGAAACGCTGCAAATAAAAAGAAACGCTGCAAATAAAAAGAAACGCTGCAAATAAAAAGAAATGCTGCAAATAAAAAGAAACGCTGCAAATAAAAAGAAACGCTGCAAATAAAAAGAAATGCTGCAAATAAAAAGAAATGCTGCTGCAAATAAAAAGAAACGCTGCAAATAAAAAGAAACGCTGCAAATAAAAAGAAACGCTGCAAATAAAAAGAAATGCTGCTGCAAATAAAAAGAAACGCTGCAAATAAAAAGAAATGCTGTAAATAAAAGAAACGCTGCTGCAAATAAAAAGAAACGCTGCAAATAAAAAGAAATGCTGCTGCAAATAAAAAGAAACGCTGCAAATAAAAAGAAATGCTGTAAATAAAAAGAAACGCTGCTGCAAATAAAAAGAAACGCTGCAAATAAAAAGAAACGCTGCAAATAAAAAGAAACGCTGCTGCAAATAAAAAGAAACGCTGCTGCAAATAAAAACAAACGCTGCTGCAAATAAAAAGAAACGCTGCTGTAAATAAAAAGAAACGCTGCTGCAAATAAAAAGAAACGCTGCTGCAAATAAAAAGAAACGCTGCTGCAAATAAAAAGAAACGCTGCTGCAAATAAAAAGAAACGCTGCTGTAAATAAAAAAGAAACGCTGCAAATAAAAAGAAACGCTGCAAATAAAAAGAAACGCTGCAAATAAAAAGAAACGCTGCTGCAAATAAAAAGAAACGCTGCAAATAAAAAGAAACGCTGCTGCAAATAAAAAGAAACGCTGCTGTAAATAAAAAAGAAACGCTGCTGCAAATAAAAAGAAACGCTGCAAATAAAAAGAAACGCTGCAAATAAAAAGAAATGCTGCTGCAAATAAAAAGAAACGCTGCAAATAAAAAGAAATGCTGTAAATAAAAGAAACGCTGCTGTAAATAAAAAGAAACGCTGCAAATAAAAAGAAACGCTGCTGCAAATAAAAAGAAACGCTGCAAATAAAAAGAAACGCTGCAAATAAAAAGAAACGCTGCAAATAAAAAGAAACGCTGCTGCAAATAAAAAGAAACGCTGCAAATAAAAAGAAACGCTGCTGCAAATAAAAAGAAACGCTGCTGTAAATAAAAAAGAAACGCTGCAAATAAAAAGAAATGCTGCTGCAAATAAAAAGAAACGCTGCAAATAAAAAGAAACGCTGCAAATAAAAAGAAACGCTGCAAATAAAAAGAAACGCTGCAAATAAAAAGAAACGCTGCAAATAAAAAGAAATGCTGCTGCAAATAAAAAGAAACGCTGCAAATAAAAAGAAATGCTGTAAATAAAAAGAAACGCTGCTGCAAATAAAAAGAAACGCTGCAAATAAAAAGAAACGCTGCAAATAAAAAGAAACGCTGCTGCAAATAAAAAGAAACGCTGCTGCAAATAAAAAGAAACGCTGCTGTAAATAAAAAGAAACGCTGCTGCAAATAAAAAGAAACGCTGCTGCAAATAAAAAGAAATGCTGCAAATAAAAAGAAACGCTGCTGCAAATAAAAAGAAACGCTGCAAATAAAAAGAAACGCTGCAAATAAAAAGAAACGCTGCAAATAAAAAGAAACGCTGCTGCAAATAAAAAGAAACGCTGCTGTAAATAAAAAAGAAACGCTGCTGCAAATAAAAAGAAACGCTGCAAATAAAAAGAAACGCTGCAAATAAAAAGAAACGCTGCAAATAAAAAGAAACGCTGCTGCAAATAAAAAGAAACGCTGCTGCAAATAAAAAGAAACGCTGCTGTAAATAAAAAGAAACGCTGCTGCAAATAAAAAGAAACGCTGCTGTAAATAAAAAAGAAACGCTGCTGCAAATAAAAAGAAACGCTGCAAATAAAAAGAAACGCTGCAAATAAAAAGAAACGCTGCAAATAAAAAGAAACGCTGCAAATAAAAAGAAACGCTGCTGCAAATAAAAAGAAACGCTGTAAATAAAAAAGAAACGCTGCAAATAAAAAGAAACGCTGCAAATAAAAAGAAACGCTGCAAATAAAAGAAACACTGCAAAAAAAAGAAACGCCGCTGCAAATAAAAAGAAACGCTGCAAATAAAAAGCCACAACGGAAGTGGATTACTGAGGATTATTTTGCCGATACACCGGTGTGAGAAGAAGAAGACGAAGAGGAAACAAGAACAGGAGTAAGACTTGAAAAACGAACGAGAAAGTAAGTGAAAGTGTTAGTGTTTAATGTCACTACGTCTAATTTTTAATGTGTTATCTGGTTAGGCCATGTAGCCCCAGGTTTGAAGGTTTGAAGTTGAACTGGAGGATGCCGGTGTGTTGTTAGCCGTCAGTTGTTTCCACCCGGATGTGTTTTCGTTCCGGACTCATTCATTCTGTCCGCTCGGGCGGACGGGCGCCGGCGGCGAAGGATGGTTCGCCCGTGGCGCAAATCTAGCCATGACCGAATCTGTGTGTTTTTCTGGGGTAGACACTGCTCTGGAGTGAGAGCGTGCAGTGGAACATGTTACTGTGTTTTGCTGCATATTGGAGTAAAGTTACCAAACTCGATTGTCCTCTCGTTAGCCGAAGCTAACAACACACCGGCATCCTCCAGTTCAACTTCAAACCTTCAAACCTGGGGCTTCATGGCCTAACCAGATAACACATTAAAAACTAGAAAAGCACTCGGAGAGCACAGACCTCCGCCAGGCCATCTGTCTGTCTGTCTATCTGTTAACAGCATAACTCAAAAAGTTATGGACGGATTTTCACCATATTTTTTTACAGAATGTCCAGAAGAGCAAAAGTAACAATCGATTAGATTTTGGAGGTGATCCGGATCACCGTCAGGATCCAGGATTTTTTTGAAGGACTCTGTACAATTGAGATGGCCTTCAATTGTACAAAGTCCTTCAAAAGTCAGGTCCTCTATACACACCCGCACAACTAGTGCTCTACCCTTTACCACTTCAGTGCAGGACAAGATGGCTGCATTAGCAGCAGCTCTGAAGAGCACCGCTACCCCAGCACTGACGTTTGCCCCATGACTAAGCCTGTATGAGCCCTCCCACCACAAGCCCCAGTCTGTCTCATCAGAAAGAGTTGTGTGTGTTTCCTGTAGGAACAACACATCTATCTGTTTCTGGTTTGAGATTTCAGAAACTAAAAGCCTTTTCTGTCGGTCTCTTCCACCATTTATATTTAAGGACCCGACCTTGAGGCTCCTCATAAGAAGGTAAGATAGGAGAACAGGACAGAGACAGACAAGTACAGGACAGTGAAGAGAGAAGAACACCCTGTGATGCATGGTCATTACTTCCTCACCTTTCTAACAGCTTTCCCTTTTCTCAGCGTAGTAATGTGCTTTTTTTTTTAAACGAAAGCGTTTCTTTTCATCCAGGAGGTCTAAGCCAACCTGTTGTTTCAGTATGTTAACTGATCTAATAAACTTTTCAATGTCACTAAAGTGATCAATCACTTTTACAGATTTTTTGAACGTTTCATTGAGAAAACAATTGATTTCCTCGAGAGAATAGAGATCTGTGTACCTGCTGGGCGTCCCAGGAATGGAAACACTGTCTGTTTCATCATCAGTGCATCAGGACTCATCTTTTACTTCATCTGCTTGATCTGAAACCTGACTGCTGCTCAGCGCTTGCTTCTCAGTGACCGACACATTCACAGAAAATAAACCTGAGGGACCTGCTCCATCGTCGGTTCCACCAGCAGCATCTGCAAGCTGAGGGGTGCTCAAGCTTTTAAAAGAAAGAGACTCTTCCTGCACTACAACCTCCAACTTTTCCTCCCTCGTTGAAACATTTTGCTTAGATACTGAACCATCAATATTTACTTCTGCATCACTGGAAAACTCCATCACATTATCTGCAGCCTCACACACCCCGGCCACGGAGACGAACCCCACCTCTGCGGACGCCGCCACATCAAGCGCGGCCACCGCCGCCCCCGCACCGGACGCCGCCCCCACAGGCGCGGCAGGCAGAGCCACTACGAACACGGCGGCCGCCGCCCCATCGGCAACACCATCCGCTCCCCGCTGCCTATGCGGGCAAGCCAGCCACTTATGTCCAACATCACCACATTCAAAGCATTTTAAATGGCCCGTGCTAGCATAAACCATATATGAGCCATCACCATATTTGACCCAGAAAGACACCTCCTGTGTAGGCGAGTCCAGAAACATAAATGCCCGTCTCCTCAGAGACTGAACGTGTCCAAGTTTGGGGTCCTTACACCCCAAATTTACGTTTTAAAAGCCACTAGCCAATTCTCCAAACCGGCGAAGCTCAGTCTCCAACAACTCGTTTGGGATGAAAGGCGGAACACCAGATACGGTGATACGCGTAGAGGGAACCGACAGCGGAGAGACTTGTACAAACAAATCTCGAATGAACACACCACTCTCAATTAATCCATAAACCACAGCCTCAGTCTTCATGAAGACCACCACAGCTTTATTCATCCAGGACGAAAACAATATATGATCATGGCCTACCTGATCACCAACTGCCATCAAAACCTCCTCAATACTGACAGCACTGTCCGGAGGGACAATCCGCACTCCATGTCGGATTGACGGGGGTGGCGTCTCAACGGACGCCATCCTCCCGGTAAAGACTGAAATCCGACAAAGCCTTGATAATCCACAGCCAATACTAGAAAGAAATACAAACTACTTACCTGCCCATGCAGAGAGGAAACAGAAAACAGTCAGGAACCGTGAAAAGGTCAATTGAAAAGGATAAATCAAACTCCGCGCCACACTCACCTCCACCACCTTCACACCACCCACACTCACACTCACCAACACCGGAAACGAGGAGAGGAGGACGAGAAGAGGACATGAGAGGACAGGAGACCTGCCAACCTTGAAGAAATATTTTGAGTACCACTTAATCTCACACACACACACACGTTTGTACTTCTATCTTAGTGAGGACATCCATAGGCGTAATGCATTTCCTAGAGCCTTACCCTAACCTTAACCATCACAACTGCTTGCCTAACCCTAATCCTTACCCTAACCCTAACCAAACCTCAATTCATACCTGTTCTCTAAAAACAAGTCTTCACCCTCAAACATGGCTGTTTCAAAGTGAGGACCGGCCAAAATGTCCTCACTTTGTAAAAATGTCCTCACTTTGATAGTTAAATGCAGAAAGTGGTCCTCACCATGTAGCAAGTACAAGAACACACACACACACACACACACACAGCTTGCGCTCATGTCGATAGGAAAAAAAAATCTCGGTGCTTATTTCCCCGATATGACATCGCATTTTCAACGTGAAAGTAACGTTATTAACAGTACATATTTGCCAAAAGACACTCACGCATGCACACACACACACACAGAGACACACACCATTTTACCATTTTAACCACCAGCTGCTGTGGGTGGGGGCACAGGGAACGGGGAGAGAGGAGGAGGGAGGCAGAGGACAGGAGAGAGCGGGCCAACAAGGGTTCTGCAGACTCGTTAGGCTGAATCCCAAACCGCCCCCTACACACTACCCCTCCGTTTGCGCGTTCCCGTGGAGGGTCCTCTATATTAAGGGCCGTCCCAAACCGCGTAGTGCGGAGGGAGAGTGGACTGTTCAGCCCTTAAATAGCGAGTCTGCATCGATGCTCACTCTGGACAACTTTTTCAGGAAGTGCAACGTCGAAATGGAGGAGGAAACAAACGTATTGATGTGAGTTCCACATTCGTCCTTTATTTCTCCCACGCCTTTTTCACACTGACAGAACATCACAAAAAGAGTGGTGTAAAAAGATAAATCAAAAGAAACAAATCTTCTCTGCTGACGTTTGATTTAATTGTGCACCCCCTGACACCTTAAAATTTGAACACAACTGACAGAATTCATTTATTCATTCTTTCATTTGTTGGATTTGAAATGCCAGATAATAGGATTGGAAAACATGTGAGTGAAAAAAAAGTGGGACGCTTTCGTCTTCTGGAAGCAGCAGCGATCCTTGTTAGTTGCAACCTGTGCCACAGCGCTACAGCCATGACAGTAGGCGTCTTTGTGTTACCATGGCGATGACGTCTTCCGTTTTCCGGTGAGGCGACAGGGCGTCCCATTTATGACGATCGTATTTATACCCTCCCCCTTCAATAATAGGTGCCCTCCACAGCTGCGAGTGTGACTTCTTTTGGAGTGACACTTGGTAGTGGAGGGGGAGTGTGTAGGGGGGGTTTGGGATTCAGCCGTTATTCTGCGCTACTCTATGATGATTGGTTGAAATTGCACCACTACACTGCTGCATCCTGTTGTCAGGCATGAGTATTGCACGTCCACATTTCTAACAGCACTCACAGATGTCTGCAGCTTTTTGCGTAGTTTAATGAGGCGGAGCGTACCAGCGTATTTTGATGTCAAATTGCGTACCTGCTACGCAAAATGCGTACAGGTTGGCAGGTCTGGGAGAGGAGGACAGAAGAGGAGGAGAGGAGTGGAGATCAGTGTGACGGTGCAGAACCCAGATGTTGGACGTCCTGCTGGCAGGTTCTGGAGACATGTTCGGTGTTTTAGGAGGATCTTTGCACTCTGAGGCCTTTTTCTGTGATTTCAGACGACTGCTGTTGGTTTTTATGTAGATTTGGGGACATTCTGCTCATTTTGGACACGTTCTGACGGTTAATAATCAGTTTTTAGTCATTTTAAGACATTCTGGTGACATTTGGGCTCATTTAGAGTTCAGTAACAAGTGACATTTTTCTCCTCATTTGGTTCTGATCACATTGTTTTCCCTCTGTCCAGTTGATGCTGATTCAGAACATTTAAAACCTCCAAACCGTGCTCTATCAGCCAGAACCTGCAGACATAAACAACCACCACAAGTTCAGGAAACATGAAGTCAATCTGAGTTTAAATTCATGATGTTTCCTCAGAACCAACGTGTCCTACAAGTCTTATTTCAGAACAGTTCTGGTTCCACAGAATGCTGGACTTCAGACTGCAGAGAAGATGAACCTGGCGAGTTAAACTGAGCAGAAACAGAACCACGTCCAGAACCTCCTCCTGGTAAACTCACCTGCAGCCACTCCCTCTCCACCAGGCCCTGGAAGCCTCTGATGGTCCTGCAGGTCGGGTCCAGGATGATCTGGGCCAGAGAGGTGACCTGCAGGGTGGAGTCGGTCCCCTCGGTACCGTGGACCAGAACCGACGCTCCCTCCCTGACAGGAAAAAAAAACATCAGAACCTCAGATACTGCAGGAGTGGTGTGTGTCCAGGTGTGTGTGTCCTACCTGTCGATGCACTGAGCAGCCAGACAGGCAGAGGTGAGGATCTCCTTGACGTGGGTCTGCCAGCTGGAGGCCTCCAGCTTACTGAGCCAGCGGTCCATGCTGTGGTTCTGGTCGTTACAGGCCTCCACCAGCTTGATGAGACTGTCCTGGAGGACGCTGGACCTGGAGGACAGGAGACAAACATCTCAGTATGAACACAAACTGATATATATATAGAACCTGATGTAATAAAAACATCAGACTTCAAGGAGCTGCTACTAACCTACAAATGTGTAAATGGACCTGCCCCAATGTACCCCTCTAATCTGGAGAACCCATATGTCCCCACTCTGAGTGTCCCAACGGTCCGTAAAAAGACGGTTGGGGAACGGCTTGTTCATTCCAGGCACCAACATCATGGAACAGTCTACCTGCTGACATCAGGCATCCTCCATTAATGGATTCAAAGCTAAGATGAAGACCCACTTGTTTTCTTTTACATACAGATCTTAAATTGTTTGTTTTACGGATTGTTTTTATCTCTGTGTACAGCACTTTGATTGAAAGCGCTTTATCAATAAATGTATTATTATTATTATCTAAACTAATATTACATACATATAAACAAATGTATGTAATATATATATAACACATTTATATATAAACTGGTGTAATATATATAACACATTTATATATAAACTGGTGTAATATATATATAACACATTTATATATAAACTGGTGTAATAGATATAACACATTTATATATAAACTGGTGTAATATATATAACATTTATATATAAACTGATGTAATATATATAACATTTATATATAAACTGATGTAATATATATAACACATTTATATATAAACTGATGTAATATATATAACACATTTATATATAAACTGGTGTAATATATATATATAACACATTTATATATAAACTGGTGTAATATATATAACATTTATATATAAACTGATGTAATATAGATAACACATTTATATATAAACTGGTGTAATATATATAACACATTTATATATAAACTGATGTAATATATATAACATTTATATATAAACTAGTGTAATATATATAACACATTTATATATAAACTGGTGTAATATATATAACATTTATATATAAACTGATGTAATATATATAACACATTTATATATAAACTGGTGTAATATATATAACATTTATATATAAACTGGTGTAATATATATAACATTTATATATAAACTGATGTAATATATATAACACATTTATATATAAACTGGTGTAATATATATAACATTTATATATAAACTGGTGTAATATATATAACATTTATATATAAACTGGTGTAATATATATAACATTTATATATAAACTGTGTAATATATATAACACATTTATATATAAACTGGTGTAATATATATAACATTTATATATAAACTGATGTAATATATATAACACATTTATATATAAACTGGTGTAAGATATATAACACATTTATATATAAACTGGTGTAATATATATAACATTTATATATAAACTGGTGTAACATATATAACACATTTATATATAAACTGGTGTAATATATATAACATTTATATATAAACTGGTGTAATATATATAACATTTATATATAAACTGGTGTAATTATATATAACATTTATATATAAACTGGTGTAATATAGATATAACATTTATATATAAACAGTGTAATATATATAACACATTTATATATAAACTGGTGTAATATATATAACATTTATATATAAACTGGTGTAATATATATAACATTTATATATAAACTGGTGTAATATATATAACATTTATATATAAACTGGTGCAATATATATAACATTTATATATAAACTGGTGTAATATATATAATATTTATATATAAACTGGTGTAATATATATAACATTTATATATAAACTGGTGTAATATCTATAACATATTTACATATAAGCTGGTGTAAATCTCGGCCTCCAGTAGCCGTCCTGTTCCGTCCTCTAACCCACTGAGTTCTTCATCCTGTTTTCGTCTCCGTTTGTCTCTTTTCTTTCTCATCTCTGAGACTCTTTGTGTTTTTATGTCAACATATTAGAGATATTGAACATTTTAACAGTTCTGTTTCCTGTCTCATTATGAATGCGTCTTAAAGCTGTTTTGTCTTTTTCTGGTCATGTTGTCTCCACATACTACCGAAAACTACACTTTTACAAACAAGATTTTGGTTTTATTTGTCTTGTGTCGTCTCAGGTTGGTGGTTTTCAGCGTCTCTCTAACAGTTTTGTCTCTTGTGGTTGTTTTGTCTCTACTCTGCTCAGCCTCTGTAAAAGATGTTCCTCCATGCTGGATGGATCTCCAACAACTAGAAGATGTTCTACCATGCTGGATGGATCTCCAACAACTTGCTCCTCTGTTCTTGGTTTGTTTCATTTATTTTATTGTTTTTTTCTTTTGTCTCCTCTTGTTTTCTGTCACATTTGTGTCATTTTCAGTTTTTTCTTCCATTTTCAGTCTTTTTTGGTATCGTTTTGTTGTTTTGTGTCTATTTTTTGTTGTTTTCTGTCTTATGTAGAGTCTTGTTTGTCATTTTGTTGAGTTTTTTTGTTGTTTTATGTCTCATTTTGTGTCACATTAATGTTGTTTTCTTGTTGTTTTGTGGCATTCTGTCTCATTTTTGTCATTGTGAGTCTAATTTGTGGTGTTTTATGTCGTGCTTCTGTCACTTTGTCCTGTTTTTTGCCTTTTTGTGTCATTTTGCATCTTATTTGGGTTGTCTTATGCCTTGTTTCTATCACTTCATGTCTCTTATTGATGTAGTTGCTGGATGGATCTCATCAACCTGGTCCTCTGTTCTCTGTTTATTTATTGGTTTTCCTCTCAGTCTCTCTGAGGAAACATTACCTGCAGTTCAACCTGAAACTCTCAATGTTTTGGTCTCAGCTGAGTCGGTCCAGTAGAACCAGAACCAGGAGGAGGTTCTGGTTCTCCAGGATCTGCTGTAAATGTTTAATCTTTGGAGAATGTTTGAATGAGAAACCTGCTGATTCTTCTATTCCTACAGTTTCTGGCTGACAAATGGATTCATGTTGAGTCTTTACACCTGTTTCAGGCTGAAAGTTTCCTGTCCGTCCTCTAGAACCGATAATAACGGTCTGACCTCTCTAAAGCCTTATGGATCCTCCTCCACTGGGGGTAGTTGGCCTCCGACTCAAAGCCTCCTCCTCGGGCTTTGGCCTGCTGAGCCACATTGACGGTCCGAGTGTCGATGATGTATCCTCGTTTCCCCGGTCGTAGAGTGGCATTGATCAGCTTCTCGTCCTCTTTGCACCGCCGTCCGTTGGTTCCCGTCAGTGGCTGTCCTGCTCGCATCATCACCTGGAGGAGGAGGGATTTAACATGAGGAACAACCATGAGGAGCAGCAGAACCTGACGGATCCTGGTTCTTACCATCCCATTCTTCTTGTGGTAGTAGCTCAGCACCGGGAAGCGGCCTCCGTGACGGAAGGTGGAGACTTTCCTCAGCGTGTCGTCGTCCACGTCTTTAGGAACGGCGACCAGAGGAGGATAGGATGGACAGACGCTGAAGTCCTTGTTGACGTCACTCAGCCTCCACTCATCGGTCTGAACACGGAGAGAAGACAGAAACACTCACAGCTCTGAGTTCAGCCTCTGACACACAAAAACCTGCAGTCTGACAGGCAAAACTCGTACCATCGACTCCAGGTCCTTGAAAGCATCTTGAGGAAGAAACGAGTTCCATCCGTCCTCGATGACCTCGAACATCGGCCGGTAGAAGAACGGGTACATCAGAGAGACCGAGTCCAGCGTGGACAGAGCCTGGAGAGGCAGAAGGTAATCACTGCTCCACAACACTGATCTGTTCTTAATGCTATGGATGCTTTTTAACACTGATCTGTTCTTAACCCTATAGGTGCTCTTTAACACTGATCTGTTCTTAACCCTATAGGTGCTCTTTAACACTGACCTGTTCTTAACCCTATAGATGCTCTTTAACACTGACCTGTTCTTAACCCTATAGATGCTCTTTAACACTGACCTGTTCTTAACCCTATAGGTGCTCTTTAACACTGATCTGTTCTTAACCCTATAGGTGCTCTTTAACACTGACCTGTTCTTAACCCTATAGATGCTCTTTAACACTGATCTGTTCTTAACCCTATAGGTGCTCTTTAAAACTGATCTGTTCTTAACCCTATAGATGCTCTTTAACACTGACCTGTTCTTAACCCTATAGGTGCTCTTTAAAACTGATCTGTTCTTAACCCTATAGATGCTCTTTAACACTGATCTGTTCTTAACCCCATAGGTGTTCTGTAACACCTACCCCGTTCTTAACCCTATAGGTGCTCTTTAACACTGATCTGGGGTCTGTTCTGACCTCTATGGAGCTGCAGATGTTCAGACACTCCTCCATTCCAGGGATGTCCAGCTGGATCACCCTCAGGTCTTTACATTTCATGATGATGCTTCCCAAAGAGCCGACGAATCTGGAAGAAGAAGCAAAGATGGAATTAATTGATTTTAAAGGAAAGAAAGAACAAAAACATAAAGATAATAAACAGCAGAACATAACATGGAGGAAACAGTTCATCTTCTCCATGTTTAGGGATAAAATGTTGGATAAATCGGGAAGAAAACCTTCAGAATAACCTGGAGAGTAGTGTTGTGACGTTCATGAACGAACTGGTTCTTTTGAACGGCTCGTTAACATGAACGATGGGAACCGAGTCGCAGGTGGGAACTGTTTTTTTTTTTTTCCCAGTTACATGGGGAGGAGCGCAGCCCAGCTGCTTATTAGATATGCAAATAGTGTCACGCCACGTTGTACATGCTGCCTTCATGTGAGTGCGCCAGTAAAAAAATAAAACAACAACAACACAGAAACACTTGAATGCCCCCTGCCTTGGAGAGCAGCAGCAGCAGCGAGCGGTCTAAATGAGGAGGAGGAGAGTCAGTCCGTCATTGTTGACAAAATGAGCCAATTAAGGAAACGAAGCAGCATTTGGATGCACTTTTCTCTCGTGGCAGACAGTAAGGGTAAATGCAGTATTTGTCAAAAAAAATATTTCTAAGTCAGGCTCCACAAATAATTTGCACAGACACCTGAAAACTCAACATTCAACAGTAAAAGTGGCAGACTTTAAAATCTAATCCACACACGTCAAATAAGGTTATAATCAATATTTCAGAATAATTCAAACTCATATTGGTGGGATATCTATATTCATTCCTCCCAGTGACTATTTCCAAGATTAAATGAGTGAAGGCCAGACTGGCTTTTTAAAATTTAATAAATATAAAAATGAGCCAAATGAGCGAGTTTTTTTGAACGGCTCTTTGGAAGGAACGGCTCACCAAGATCCAGCTCCCCTCAAACAGCCATAAATCCCATCTCTACTGGAGAGCTCTGTGGATACTGGAGCGCAGATATCAGGGTTAAAACAGCAGAAAAAAGCCCCAAAATATCAACAAAATCCCCCAAAATGAAACAATATCAATGACATGGATCAAAATGCAGCAAAAAATTATAAAAAATGTTTAAAATGTTTAAAGAAATGCCTGAAAATTATTAGTCACACTGAAAAGAGCAAAACAGTCCAAAAATGTTAACTTTACTCATAAAAACATTTTAAAAATGTAAAAATGAATAAATAAATAAAATAAAATAAAACATTTCAAAAAGCCTAAAGACAAAAAATTAATCCAGGAAATATTAACAAAATGTTTAAAAAAACATTATTTTATTACTAATATTGTTTGAAAATTAAAGAATAAGATTGAGAGAATTAAAGAATTAGAGAGACGACATCACTCCACGTGGGCGGCTAAAAATAAAATTCAAAAGAGAGAACATCAAAACAAACAGAACATGACACAGAATAAAAAACAAACTAATTAAAGACAACAGGAAACTCACACTAAAGCTGAAGCCTGTAGCAGTGGTGTAACAGAAGTAATCAGATTACCTCTTCTCTATGGAGTCGATGTTGGAGTGCAGCAGCCACAGCTCCTCGGTGTTGTCCTGCCGGGACGACAGGATCAGATGGTGACCCGTCAGACACAGGGTTCCCTCCACGGTGGGCAGGAAGGGCCGGTGCAGAACCACCCCGTCCACCCGGGGCGTCTTTATGAGCTCCGCAAACTCCATCAGCTGGAGGGAAGAGAGGTTAGAATTATTCACACCATTATCACTATTATTATCATTGATATTATTATAATTATTAGTAGTAGTATTAATCACACCATAATCACTATTATTATCATTATTATTATTATTATTATAATTATTAGTAGTAGTATTAATCACAACATAATCATTAATATTATCATTATTGTCATTATTGATATCATTATTACTGATATTATTAGTATTATTCACACCATTATCACTATTATTGCCATTATTAAATAACTAAGCAAAGTTTATTCATACAGCACCTTTTACAGATGAATCACAAAGTGCTTTACAGTAAAAGAAAAAGTAAATAAGACATAATAATAGAGTAAATAAACCCCCACTACTCTTAAAATCATATTAGCCTGGGTGTCCCCGTCAGCCTCTAAACCTCCATCATGGTGCCTCAACAATCAGCCCTGTCACTCTGATCGCTGGTCATGAAGGGCTTCTAGAGGATGGTCCTAAAACACCTGAAGGACTTCATCCTGCTGGTCTGGATCAAAACCAGCTGCCCTCCAGGGAGAACAGATCAACAGAACATGTCGTCTCCAGGACTCTCCACATGGTCCTGACCTTCCTGGAGCTCTGACACCGACATGAGGAAGATGACTACAGCTTTTATACGGACACACTGAAGCTCCACATCTCTGTCTCTGGATCTGAGAGTCCCTCACCAACAGACCTTCTACACTGGTCCTGAGTCCAGCACAGCCCTCTCCACTCTGTTCTGCCATCTTCTCCTCCAACACGGTGGAGAAGTTTGGAGACCACACAACCGTAGTGTTTCTCTTACCGGACCATGATGAGAGGAGATCCAGAATCTGATCCAGCAAGACTACAGAAGTCCTGCTGGACTACAGGAGGTCATGGTGGACTGCAGGAGGTCATGGTGGACTGCAGGAGGTCATAGTGGACTACAGGAGGTCATAGTGGACTACAGGAGGTCATAGTGGACTACAGGAGGTCATAGTGGACTACAGGAGGTCATGGTGGACTACAGGAGGTCATGGTGGACTGCAGGAGGTCATGGTGGACTGCAGGAGGTCATGGTGGACTGCAGGAGGTCATGGTGGACTGCAGGAGGTCATGGTGGACTGCAGGAGGTCATGGTGGACTGCAGGAGGTCATGGTGGACTGCAGGAGGTCATAGTGGACTACAGGAGGTCATGGTGGACTACAGGAGGTCATGGTGGACTGCAGGAGGTCATGGTGGACTGCAGGAGGTCATGGTGGACTGCAGGAGGTCATGGTGGACTGCAGGAGGTCATAGTGGACTACAGGAGGTCATAGTGGACTACAGGAGGTCATAGTGGACTACAGGAGGTCATGGTGGACTACAGGAGGTCATGGTGGACTACAGGAGGTCATGGTGGACTACAGGAGGTCATGGTGGACTGCAGGAGGTCATGGTGGACTGCAGGAGGTCATGGTGGACTGCAGGAGGTCATAGTGGACTACAGGAGGTCATAGTGGACTACAGGAGGTCATAGTGGACTACAGGAGGTCATGGTGGACTACAGGAGGTCATGGTGGACTACAGGAGGTCATGGTGGACTGCAGGAGGTCATGGTGGACTACAGGAGGTCATGGTGGACTACAGGAGGTCATAGTGGACTGCAGGAGGTCATAGTGGACTACAGGAGGTCATGGTGGACTGCAGGAGGTCATAGTGGACTACAGGAGGTCATAGTGGACTACAGGAGGTCATGGTGGACTGCAGGAGGTCATGGTGGACTACAGGAGGTCATAGTGGACTACAGGAGGTCATGGTGGACTGCAGGAGGTCATGGTGGACTGCAGGAGGTCATAGTGGACTGCAGGAGGTCATAGTGGACTACAGGAGGTCATGGTGGACTGCAGGAGGTCATGCTGGACTACAGGACGTCATGGTGGACTACAGGAGGTCATAGTGGACTGCAGGAGGTCATGGTGGACTACAGGACGTCATGGTGGACTACAGGAGGTCATGGTGGACTGCAGGAGGTCATGGTGGACTACAGGACGTCATGGTGGACTACAGGAGGTCATGCTGGACTACAGGACGTCATGGTGGACTACAGGACGTCATGGTGGACTACAGGAGGTCATGCTGGACTACAGGACGTCATGGTGGACTGCAGGAGGTCATGGTGGACTGCAGGAGGTCATAGTGGACTACAGGAGGTCATGGTGGACTACAGGAGGTCATGGTGGACTACAGGAGGTCATGGTGGACTACAGGAGGTCATGGTGGACTACAGGAGGTCATAGTGGACTACAGGAGGTCATAGTGGACTACAGGAGGTCATGGTGGACTACAGGAGGTCATGGTGGACTACAGGAGGTCATAGTGGACTACAGGAGGTCATAGTGGACTACAGGAGGTCATGGTGGACTACAGGAGGTCATGGTGGACTGCAGGAGGTCATGCTGGACTACAGGACGTCATGGTGGACTACAGGAGGTCATGGTGGACTACAGGACGTCATGGTGGACTGCAGGACGTCATGGTGGACTGCAGGAGGTCATGCTGGACTACAGGACGTCATGGTGGACTACAGGAGGTCATGGTGGACTGCAGGAGGTCATGCTGGACTACAGGACGTCATGGTGGACTACAGGACGTCATGGTGGACTACAGGACGTCATGGTGGACTGCAGGAGGTCATGGTGGACTGCAGGAGGTCATAGTGGACTACAGGAGGTCATAGTGGACTACAGGACGTCATGGTGGACTACAGGACGTCATGGTGGACTACAGGAGGTCATGGTGGACTACAGGAGGTCATGGTGGACTGCAGGAGGTCATGGTGGACTGCAGGAGGTCATGGTGGACTGCAGGAGGTCATGGTGGACTACAGGAGGTCATAGTGGACTACAGGAGGTCATAGTGGACTACAGGAGGTCATAGTGGACTACAGGAGGTCATAGTGGACTACAGGACGTCATGGTGGACTACAGGAGGTCATGGTGGACTGCAGGAGGTCATGGTGGACTGCAGGAGGTCATGGTGGACTGCAGGAGGTCATGGTGGACTGCAGGAGGTCATGGTGGACTGCAGGAGGTCATGGTGGACTGCAGGAGGTCATGCTGGACTACAGGACATCATGGTGGACTGCAGGAGGTCATGGTGGACTGCAGGAGGTCATGGTGGACTGCAGGAGGTCATGGTGGACTGCAGGAGGTCATGCTGGACTACAGGACATCATGGTGGACTGCAGGAGGTCATGGTGGACTGCAGGAGGTCATGCTGGACTACAGGACATCATGGTGGACTGCAGGAGGTCATGGTGGACTGCAGGAGGTCATGGTGGACTGCAGGAGGTCATGGTGGACTGCAGGAGATCCAGGAGGACAGAGCAGCTCCTCTCCTCATTCAACACAACATCAGGTTCTTATAAACATCTCCAGAACCTCAGTAGAACCCATCCTCTGTCTCAGCAGCTCAGGACAGAAGGACTTCGGGTGGTGAAACAGGGAAGTCCTCTTCCAGACCTGGACCAGACCAGGTCCAGAGGAAGACCCCACCCACCCAGTAAGTGGACTGTCAGTTCCTCTTCTTCTGATACAGGAGCATAAGAAGTAAAACTTGTAGACTGAAGAACTGTTTTTATCCTGGAGCTCCATCCATCCCCCTGAAGACAAATGGACTCACTGTGTGAAACAAAGAGCTTTACCTTCCATCCTTCTGCTCATTTTAAACGTATTCTGTTCACATGTTTATATCCTCTGAGTATATTATTAAATCTGTATATGCTGGGCCTTATCTACAGCCTGGAGGCCCCAACAGAAACACAATAATAAAGGTTCCGGGTTCTTTAATGGACCTGATCAGCTCCTGTTAACTGTCATCTATGTAAACACCTGCTGCTCTGAGTTTTATTTAACTCAGTCTGATGTGGATCTGTTTCTGTTCTCCATTAAATCTGGTGGATTTTAGCTGATCTGTTCTTAGTTTATCTGTTTAAACTGCGTCTGATTCCGTCAAATAAACGCAAATAAATGAATTAAACTGATCAAAGTGAAGCTCCGCTGAACAGAAACTCAACATCTGGTGTAAATCAGAGAATCTGAGCAATAAAACTGAATCTGAGCTAACTGGACCAGGAAGTGAAACGGCTAACAGCTAACGGTAGCTAACAGGCTAACAGGCTAACCGTCACACAAACAGCTTCTTAACGGAAAACACCGGGCGTCATGTTTACATTTACACCGAAACACCGACAACACACCGGAGACACACAGACTGGACAGCAGCACACGTTTATAACCGCTGCTTTTATAGAACTTTTATCCAGACTTTACCTGATTCTGTTATCCGGCTGTAGGGCGAGACTGGTCCGTCCACAAAAACACGCCGACCGGAAACAAAGAACAACGGCACAAAATCCAAAATTCTCCTTAAAACTGATTCTTAGAAAATAACCATGGGGGGGAAATTAAAAAGATTGTATTCAACATTAAAATGCTAACTCTGTGCATCTTAAAAGAGCATTTCCTATTTCAGTGACAGAAGTTTTGCACAAATATCGACCAAACTGTCTAAAATGGTTTAAGGAGGTTTTCCCTCACCGATTCTTCCTCCTGACCCACAGAAAACCTCCCCAGGAATTAGTCTGATCATATTCCAGGTTTGATGAAATGCTATGCTCTTTGCATAAATCATGAAGGTTATTATTTAGTTAAACCTGCATGAATGTCAACAACAGAAAGGTGAACTTTTTACATCTAATTTTTTTTTGTTGCTTCATTTCATTGAGTCATCTGGACGTTTTAACTCGTTTCAAAAACATCTGAACAGTTTAACTAATTTTGATCTGAATTTTGTTCATTTTTGAAAAATGTTTAGTCGTTTTGAACAATCTCTGATTTTTATTTTATTAATGTTGTCTCTAATTTACTTGGTTTATGTTTCATTCTGACATCTGCCATTTTTTCTTCAGTGAATTTTAAAGTTTTCTGGTGTTTTTCTTCTTTTTAGACCTTTCAGTGCACCATGTGAAGCTCTCTCTACGTGAAGAACCTCCCAGCCTCCAACCATGTGATCCCAGAACTGGACACCAGGGGGAGACACTGGGACAATCTACGGAGACTCACCTGCTCACCTGTCCAGTGACATCATGAGGAATACACGCTGCTGTTCAGGTACAGAACTGTTCTTTAGATGTGAGAGAAATGAAAGACTGAAGCTGGGGGTGGATTTCTGCTCGTAATTTATGCGTGAATCAGATTCATGTTCAGATATTTATCATCAACCATGAAGATATTCAAATTCTACAGAAACTGAAACTGGACTCATTTAAAATGTCAAAATATTGTCAAAAATCACAAAAAATGTCTTAAATGACATGAAATTGTTCTAAAACCATCCAAAAATGACGAACAGATTGTCTAAACCACCTCAAGATTAGTTTAAAATGAAATTTCTTTGCTTGTTTTTATCACTGACTTGTTTGAAAGTTTCGTTTTAAATGGAAAAAATTCCAGAAAAACACCACAAAGAGACAAAATGGTTCTAAAGATGGATGAAAAATGACAAAAAAAAAATGACACAAAGTGAGCAGAAATAAAAGATCGGCGCTAAACCCAGAGCAGCGTTTATAACTTCTGTCTCATTTTCTTCACTGGTTAATTTTAAAGTCCTGCAGCTCTGAGGAACCAGAAGAACATGAAGAAGGAGAGATAACTCAGAGATGTCTTCTATTAACAGATAGAATGATGGAAATCAGAGAAAAGAAAAAAACTTTACTTTATGAAATATAAAACCAGGAACCACCACGTCTCCTCAGATGTTAAACTCTGAACTAATGGTGTCTCCTCAGACTTCTGTGCTGGTTCTCAGTCATCCAGGTCCTGGACATGGTAGGAGCTCCAGCTGGTTTCTCCTGAACCTCCTACCATCTCCTCATCCTGTAGATGTTCTTCTATCTCCATGTTTCCTCTCTGCTCATCACTGAAACATGTTCCACCATGCTGGATGGATCTTCAACAACCTGCTCCTCTGTTCTCTGATTCATTTATTTTAGAGTTTTTTCTTTTCAGTCTCTCGTCTCTTGTTGTTTTTGGTCACATTTGTGTAATTTTTTCCTTTTTTTCCCATTTTGAGTCATTTTTTGGTCTCATGTTTTCGTTTTGTGTCTAGTTTTTTTGTTTTCTGTCTTGTGTAGCATCAGATTTCCCTGTTGTAAACATTTAAAGTGTATTTTAGAGAATCACTTTGGCTTCGTCTTAGTTTTAATATTTGTCTGATAAATCTGGGAAACAGACACTAGATGGAGATAAAGAGCTGTGTGTGTGGAGGATGGGGTTGCATTATGTCGCGCTGAGCTCGGCTCGGGTCTTCTCGGCTCCATTCGGCTGCTCTCGGCTCTATTCGGCTCCTCTCGACTCCCCTCGGCTTCTCTCGGCTCAGTTCGGCTTTATTCGGTTCCTCTCGGCTCTATTCGGCTTCTCTCGGCTCAGTTCGGCTCCTCTCGGTTTCATTCGTCTCCTCTCGGCTCCATTCGACTCTTCTCGGCTCAGTTCGGCTCCTCTCGACTTCATTCGGCTCCTCTCGGCTCGGAGCTGCAGCTGGAGCTGCGGAGGAGAAGCAGCTGAGATCAGCGCACAGGTGAAGCGGCTCCGTCACAGCTGGATGAATGAGAGCAGAACCGAACCGGTAGCTCGGGTCTCGGAGGACGGCGGGCTTTAGGTCAGCGGCGACGGCTCCGCTCCTCCACATGCGCCGCGTGTGCGCCCCGGCCGGCGCCGCGCTCTGCGGGCTCCGCGACGGGAGCGCAGCCCGGCGGTAGATGGACCAACATCTGGGGCGCCAAACAGGTGTCAGGGAAGTGTCGTCACGAAGCCCGGAAGCCGGAGGAGGAGGTGGGAGCGTCAGAGGGAAAGATGGCAGCGAAGTCCGATGGTCGCGGGGTCGTCACCGGCTTCGCGCAGCTGCACAACCTGGACGAGGTGGTGGGCTCCGGGGAGGACGACTCCCGGGGCGGCAGCTCCTTCCACATCTGCCACTGCTGCAACACCTCGTCGTGCTACTGGGGCTGCCGAAGCGCCTGCCTGCATTACCTCCGGGGGAAGGGGAAAGGGAAGGGGAGGGACGCGACGCGGCCCCCGCAGGAGCGGCGCCTCTGGCTGGACTGCCTGTGGATCGTCCTGGCGCTGCTCGTCTTCTTCTGGGACGTCGGCACCGATCTGTGGCTGGCCGCCTCCTACTACCAGCGGCGAGACTTCCTGTGGTCGGGCCTGACCCTGTTCTTCGTGCTGGTGCCCTCGGTGCTGGTCCAGATCCTGAGCTTCAGGTGGTTCGTGCAGGACTACACGGGGGGCGGGCTGGGTTCCGTGGAGGGGCTGAGCAGCCGGAGAGCGGCGGCCGGAGCGCAGAGGGACCGCTGCTGCCGCGCGTCCGTCTGGCTGTGGCAGAGCGTCATCCACCTGCTGCAGCTGGGACAGGTGTGGAGGTAAGACCGTCACCTGGCGTAACCCGGGCCCGCAGCGGAGCGGGGGGGGGGGGGGGCGTCAGAACCAGACAGAACCGCCAGAACCACACAGAGCCAATCAGAACATCTGCGCAGCGCTGATTGCTTCCTGTCAGTGCGCCACTGCTGTGTGTGTTATTAGTGTGTGTGTGTGTGTGTGTGTGTGTGTGTGTGTGTCGCCCCCCTCCGCCTTCCCCTCCCCCCTCCCCCCTCCAGCATCTGTTTTCGCGCCTCAGAACCACATTTTCCCTCCACAGACATGATGTCATCGGTTCCACAGACCTCGCGGACAGGTGTGCGTCTGCGCGCGTAACCTGTGACACGCGGCGGTTAATGAGCGTGCGACGTTCTGTCGGTGTTTTGGTGCAGACAGACAGACAGAACGTTCTACCAGCGGGTTCTCTGTAGCTCTGAGAGGAGAACCTGAACTCACTGACCTTTATGAAGGAAACCACAGGTTTACCTGAGGTTCTCCTCCTGTTCTTCTTTAGTTCTTCCAGTTTAGACATGTTCTCCCAGTTTAGTTTAGATGTGTTTATTTCCTGTGGTTCTCCATAGAACGTCTGATTATTTTCAGAAATGTTCAATCATTCATCATGATTTTGGTAAAATTGTCTTTTTCTTACTCACTGAAACAAATAAACAATGTTTCTGCATGTTCTCTTATGTCTGGAGAACATGTTCTGTGCTGGTTCTTCTGGTTCTACTGATTCTGCTGGTTCTGTTGGTGGTTCTGCTTGTTCTGTTGGTGGTTCTGCTGGTTGTGCTGGTTCTACTGGTTCTATTGGTTCTGCTGCTTCTGCTGGTGGTTCTGTTGCTGGTTCTGTTGGTGGTTCTACTGGTTCTATTGGTTCTACTGGTTCTGTCAGTTCTGCTGGTTGAGTTGGTGGTTCTACTTGTTCTATCGGTGGTTCTATTGGTTCTGCTGGTTCTGTTGGTATTTTTGGTGGTTCTGCTGGTTCCGTTGGTTCTGCTAGTTGAGTTGGTGGTTCTGCTCATTCTATTGGTTCTACTGGTTGTGTTGGTGGTTCTACTTGTTCTATCGGTGGTTCTACTAGTTCTATTGGTTCTGTTGGTGGTTCTGTTGGTGGTTCTGTTGGTGGCGTTTCAAGAACTTTCGCTAGTTTCTTGGTGGAACTAAAAATGGTTCCTATGAATCCAGACGAGGTTTGTTCTCTTGAAATCTGTGTTCTGCTGAAATGTTCTCTGTTCCCTACAGTATTACAGAGTTTATTTTGTTCTCACCTGACCAACATTCTGTTCCACGGTTAGAACCGCCATGAGGAGCTGATAGGTGTCGGGTTCTCATGTTCGTTCTCTGCTGAAGATAAAAACGACGCTTTTCGTCATTCAGGGCGGTTTGTTGTTGAGTTTTTACCAGAATGAACAGAAAAGGGTTCTATTGTGGTGATGTTCCACGGAGAACCACAGGGTTCTCAGAGAATTACTAAACGTAGATGGAAATCCTCCGGATGCGTCGAGATCCAACCAGATCATTAAACAGTCTAACACACAGAAAATAAAAACAGAGACACAGATGAGGAACAGTTTGGAGAACATACAGTGTCTGTTGTCGGTTCTCCTGCTGGTGAACGGAACTGACTCAGGGATTCCCTCCTTCATGTTCTAACAGCAGAGTGCTGTTTGTTGGGATTCCACTTTAATCCAGAACGTGTTGCTCCGGGCTGACATCTGCCTGCTAAATATTAATACAGAACGCTTCTCTAAAGGTTTGTAGACGCAGCGGAGAACCGGCTAGGGGAACTGTCATCATGTTCCGAAGTTTAAACCGCCAGAACGTGGAAACGTTCTGCTGAGGGATCAGCTGCTCCAGAGTATATTATATTAAACCACAAACGTTCTGCAGAGGAACATGAAAAGATGAGTGTTCTTTACAGACATTAACGTTCCACGCTGCTGTGGATCATTTTCTCATCAGAGGGAACAAACCTTTAGAACTCTCCAGGAAAACCCCCAATTAGCCAATCAGCGTTCAGAGAACCGACACAAAGACTCAGATCTCTGCTTCAGTTTGTCGAGAAGAAGATTGTGGAAAAAGATTGAATTAGTGTTTGGGTTGAGAGTCAGCGGCAGTCGGTTCTGTTTGAGAATCAGAACCTTCAGACCGATTAGACGGAACCTGAAATAGAACCGGAGAGAACGTGGTGGAGGCACAACAACGGATAGAGAAAGAACACAAAGACACAAAACAGGAGCAAGAAGACGTGTTTGTGTTGCTGTTGTTGTTTGTGTGTTTGTGTTGTTGTTGTGTGTTGTTGTTGTGTGTTGTTGTGTGTTTGTGTTGTTGTTGTGTGTTTGTGTTGTTGTTGTGTGTTGTTGTTGTGTGTTGTTGTGTGTTTGTGTTGTTGTGTGTTGTTGTGTGTTTGTGTTGTTGTGTGTTGTTGTGTGTTTGTGTTGTTGTTGTGTTTGTGTTGTTGTGTGTTTGTGTTGTTGTTGTGTGTTGTTGTGTGTTGTTGTTGTGTGTTTGTGTTGTTGTTGTGTGTTGTTGTTGTGTGTTGTTGTGTGTTTGTGTTGTTGTGTGTTGTGTGTTTGTGTTGTTGTGTGTTGTTGTGTGTTTGTGTTGTTGTGTGTTTGTGTTGTTGTTGTGTGTTTGTGTTGTTGTGTGTTTGTGTTGTGTGTTTGTGTTGTTGTTGTGTGTTGTTGTTGTGTGTTGTTGTTGTTGTGTGTTTGTGTTGTTGTGTGTTTGTGTTGTGTGTTTGTGTTGTTGTGTGTTTGTGTTGTTGTTGTGTGTTGTTGTTGTGTGTTGTTGTTGTTGTGTGTTTGTGTTGTTGTGTGTTGTTGTGTGTTTGTGTTGTTGTGTGTTTGTGTTGTTGTTGTGTGTTTGTGTTGTTGTGTGTTTGTGTTGTGTGTTTGTGTTGTTGTGTGTTTGTGTTGTTGTTGTGTGTTGTTGTTGTGTGTTGTTGTTGTTGTGTGTTGTTGTTGTTGTGTGTTTGTGTTGTTGTGTGTTTGTGTTGTTGTGTGTTTGTGTTGTGTGTTTGTGTTGTTGTGTGTTTGTGTTGTTGTTGTGTGTTGTTGTTGTGTGTTGTTGTTGTTGTGTGTTTGTGTTGTTGTGTGTTGTTGTGTGTTTGTGTTGTTGTGTGTTTGTGTTGTTGTTGTGTGTTTGTGTTGTTGTGTGTTTGTGTTGTGTGTTTGTGTTGTGTGTTTGTGTTGTTGTTGTGTGTTGTTGTTGTGTGTTGTTGTTGTTGTGTGTTGTTGTTGTTGTGTGTTTGTGTTGTTGTGTGTTTGTGTTGTTGTGTGTTTGTGTATTAACAGATTAAACTAAACAGTGTTCAGTGACTCAAGCAGCTAACATCCCAACCAGTTAGCTTCAGTTGCTACTAGTTTTCTGGTTCTGGTTCTAGATCTGGTTCTGGTTCTGGTTCTAGATCTGGTTCTGGTTCTACATCTGGTTCTGGTTCTGTCTGTGAACGAAGGAACAAAAACCCAGATCCTCATATTTAGGACTTTTTTTTCTTTGTAAATTTCTGAGACTTTGAGCGTCAGCAGTTTACCTTCATGATCTGTAAAGCCGTTCTGGTTCTGGTTCTGGTTCTGATGGCTCTGGGCTCCTGGTTCTGTGGGCGGAACCAGGGCAGTCTGCAGGTGACACATGTTCTACAACACACTGACACACAAACTACTACTGATGAAACCAGAACCTGAACCGGTTCTTCTCTGAGGTTCCTGCAGAACATCCAGGTGCTACTCTGTTCTGAGTCTGTGACTGTGTTGGCTTATGTTCTGTATGGTTCTAGGTTCTGCTCTGGTTCTGTTGTGCTGGAACAGGTGAGGCCCGGTTCCCAGGTGTTCTGTTGGAGACCATCATGTGTTCTACCTGTTCCGTTCTGTGTTCTCTGCAGACTGAACTTATGTTCTATTTAAAGTTCCTGCTGGAGGGATCCACTGCACTGTGCTGAAAAACAACAGTTCTTAAAGGGTTCTCCAAGGACTCAAAGCACCAAGAACCTCTATATTAAAGGGGTTCTTCTGCACGTTATCTGTGGTTCTTTAAAGGTTCTTTGTGTTTATTGGAGTTCTTTGGTTCTTTGGTAGGTAACAGCATGAGATCAGATCTGCAGCAGATAATTATCAGAAAACAGAGAAACGTTCTTCACAGTTTATCAGAACTGGAATCTTAGAACACGTCATTCTGTCTGACACAGAACCCAAACAGGTTCTAATGGAAGGAACTCAGAAATGCTGCAGTTTATCACGTTTGGTCTGTTGGTCAGAACTGAAGCAAAAACGGGTTCTTTAAGGAACTTTTCTTCAAACGGTTCTTTTAAGAACCCCCAAAGATCTCGAGAAGGTCCCTCACAAAACGGTTCCTTTGATCACTGCAAATGTTGCTACAACAAACTTCAGCAAAAATAGGTTCTTTAAGAAACAATCTCTTTAAACTGTTCTTAAAGAACCCACAAAGTGCCTCAGATAAAAAAAAAAGAAAAGGTTCCTTTGGGGAACATGAATGGTGCTCCAAAGACTTTTAGCAAAAAGCTCTTTTGGGGTTCTTAGAACTCTGTTTAAAGAAAAAGTTCCTTGAAGAACCTGTTTGTGCTGAAGTTCTATGGAGCAGCATTTATGGTGGATAAGGAGCAACTTTTAAGAACAGGTTTAAAAAGTAGTTCCTTAAAGAACACGGATTTGCTTTAGTTTGTTGGAGCATCATTTGTTGCCTGAAGGAACCAGCAGTGATGCTTCTATGATGGGGTTCCTTAGAGACCCGAGTACTAAGCAGTTCTAAGTGGAACTGAGAACGGTTCCTCTGTTGTCCTCCTCTCTGTCTCTATTTATTCCCTCCTTCACTTAAATCTGGACTTGACCTCCATTTCTACAGAAACTAGACCATCTGTTCCCTCTTCATGTTCCCATCTTTTCCTTCCTTTCCCTGCAGAACCGTTCCACGTTCCCTTCTCCATCTCTGCTCTTTGTTCTGATGAAGGTTCCAGAGCCACCTGTGGCTGAACGTTCTGTTTGTTCCTCTTGATCTTCAGCTTTTCCCTCCTCCTTAGTGTAAAGACGGAATCAGAACCAACGTTCATTAAAGCTGCTTCAGTGGTTCTACAGCTCAGAGCTGCTCTGGAAGGAGAACGTCAAACCATCCAGTAGCTAGAACTGAGCTGAAGGAACCCAGCAGAACCAGCAGAACTAATATTGGACTTTAGGGAAGGAATGGACTCTGGATATTTGCACTTTTGAAAAAAAAAAAACAAAAACAAACACTGCTATAAATGTGTTGCAGTGAAATAATGACTGGTTCTGGTTCTGGTTCTCTAGTTGGGTTCTCCTGAAGCTCCTACCATCTCCAGGACCTGATGACTGAGAACCTCCACAGAAGTCTGAGGAGACAACATTGGTTCAGAGTTTAACGTGTTAATTCTAATTTCTTTCACTTTTTGTGCAACAAATAATCAAATAAAGTCACATTTCAATCTTTCTTCTCCCTGGTTTCCATCGTTCTGCGTTCTACCACCAGAAGACGTCTCTGAGTTTTCTCCTCCTTCATGATGTTCTGGTTCCTCAGAGCTGCAGGACTTCAGAAGAAAATGAGTTCAGGAGGTTATAAAGTGATTCTAGAGTCTGTGGACGAGGCCTTCTAATGTTCCAAACACGTCTTTATCTCCACCAAGCTGCAGACGTTAAACACTGGTTCCAACATGGAGAACTTACTACAGAACGTTCTACACAGGTTCTAAAGATCTAAAGGATTCATTCATGGTTCAATCAGAACTTTTCTCTCCACCAAACTCTGACAGATGATTTTATTTCTACAGAAAATATTTCGGAACACAGAACCACTACAGGAACAAACGTTATGCAGCAGCAGGTCAGAGAACATCTGGACCTCAGTGTTCCACAGGCAGATCTTTTCTTCTTCTGACTGGTTGACTTCTGGGTTCTTCTGTAGAATGTCTGTTCTGCTGCTCTGGTTGGTTCTGAAAGGGCAGATCTGAGCCCAGTGGGATCTGAGAGGAACACAAACAGTTCTCTGTCTGAGATCAACAAACAAACAAACAAACAAACAGACGCATTCTCTCTGAGGTGGGAACCTTAAAATCCTGTAGAACCAGGAACTGAACATATGACGGCAGATCTTCTCCGTTCTCCAGAACCTTCCTGCTGCAGACCAGAAAATTTCCCAAACTGTTCTTCAGCTCTCAGATAAACGTTCCACCTGGTTCTAAAGGTTCCATGATTAAACAGCTGCTAATCTCAGCTGGTTCCACATTCAAGTTCCCAGAACCCGATCCAGCTGCTGCAGAACACTAGCAGGAGACGAGTCGTCGGTTCTGATTCGTCCAGATGTTTGTTTAAAGCTGGGTTCTTTCTTCCATCACGTTCTACATCTGTTAATGTGAACCCAGAACAATCAGACCACGGATCACGTCAGAATAATCGGGTAGAACCATTCAGTGCAGAATTTTTAAGGTTCTTTCTAGAACCGGATCCATCCTGAATAAACCTCTCTCAGTCTCTAACTGTATATTTGGGTCAGAATCTGGACGTTTCTTTGATGAACCTACAGAATGTCTAGAACTTGTGCAGCAGAACATTAGATATTTATGGCCCAGTCTCTGTTCTTCCTCCAAACCTGTGATCTGAGCGTTGAAGGGAGTTTGGAAACAGTTCCATCCCTTAAAGGAACGCCGGAATAATCCACTCAGACACGCTGCTGAAAATATCCTCCGACTCCATTTCCTCCTCAGAGCGCTGCGAGGAACCATGAAGTGGAACGCTGTTCTCCACATCCAGTGATTAGAGCTCAGAAACCCACAAGGTCACAGAGATCTGTCTGGAGGTTCCATTAAATCAGAAAATAAACGAGGATTTAGGTTCCATTTAGTCGCATTAAATACGTCTGGTTCCTCAGACAATAAATTCAGTCCTAGAACACGGAACGTTCTGTTAAAGGTTTGGGTTTGTTTTTGGTTCTTGTCTTTCTGTGTCTGTCTGTTTCATCTGTTCCACCTCTTCTCCATCTGTTCTCCACCTGTTCTATCGTTCTCTCCAACCTCTAACCTAACCCTGACCAGTCGAGGCAGATGTTTCCACATGTGGAATTCTGGTCCGGGTGTGGTGCGTTTCCAGCTGTGATCCGGTGTGTTTACCTGCAGCTCATTTGCATAAAGTAGACTGGACTCTACTTTGTGTAAATTAGATGCGGCGTGCAGAGATTCCACGCATCGTGAAACTGTCCTCAAACATCTAAACTAGGCGTCAGTGAACTAAAACCAGGACAGATTCAGCTGCTGCAGATTATTTCTCTGCTCAAATGCTTTCAGAAAAAACTTTTCCCTGAAGTGTTTTGAAATAAAAAGGAAAGTTTGTGGCCGAGCCGCTGTGTTTATCCGACATGCCTGCAGGGCGTCAAGCTGAAAGCTCGGTCATGTGACCACCTAGTGACCTGCTGTTGCTGGAGCGCTGTCATGTGACCATGCTGTGGTCCACTCCCCATCCGTGTGACTTTCAGATGTGCTTCAGATGTGCTGCCGTGCGGAAAAGTCGCATTTAGTGAACACACACCTTTAGTGTTGATGTTCTAAAGTGTTGATGTTCTAATGCAGGGATGTCAAACTCATTCCACAAAGGGCCGGTGTGGCTGCAGGTTTCTGTTCCAACTAAGCAGCATCACACCAGACCTGACTCATTTAATCAACCGGTCTCAGTCTGCAGACAGGTGATCGGTCAGACTGTGTGCTGTAGATATGTAGGAACTAAATGCTGTAGCCTGGAGCACACAGTCTGACCAATCACCTGTCTGCAGACTGAGACCGGTTGATTAAATGAGTCAGGTCTGGTGTGATGCTGCTTAGTTGGAACAAAAACCTGCAGCCACACCGGCCCTTTGTGGAATGAGTTTGACATCCCTGATCTAAAGTGTTGATGTTCCAAAGTGTTGATGTTCTAGTGTTGATGTTCCAGTGTTCCGTCAGCAGATAGGAGGAGAACACTAACAGCTGCTGAATTATTGATGAGCAGAGACTGAGGTTTATCCATCAGTGGATCTGCTGATGCAGCTTCAGGGAAACGTCTCTACCTGATCATCCATCAACCTTCTGTTAGCGTCTGTTAGCATCTGTTAGCTTCTGTTAGCTTCTCTTAGCTTCTTTTAGCTTCTATTAGCTTCTGTTAACTTCTGTCAAATCACCACTAATAAACTATTTAATGTGAGGAAACCCCAGCAGTAGGAGCGTTTGGTGGCAGGAAGTCGTGGTTCTACAGCTTCAACAGAATCAGATGATGTGTGTTTGTATGTTTGACGGATTTAATGTGAGTCTGAGAACAACCATCTGGATCCAGAGAGCAGCTTCAGGTCCTCAGGTCTTCTAAATTCCCCAAGCGGAGGAAGGAAACTCTGCGTTTAGTCTCATTTGTGCCGCGTTAATTGGACGGACTGTGAAGTTTGGCTCTCCTATCTGCTGCCTGCAGCTGAGTGTAGATGTGAGTATTGAGGCCGGTAATTAGGTGAAGCCCTGCTGCGAGCGCTGACCCACATTCAGTCCAGCGCTGACCGGAGACCAGAGCAGCTCCATCCAGGCGTGGACCAATCAGGACTAAGCTCTCCACGGAGGGTACAAACAGCAGCAGATATCTAGATGTTCAACCTGCCTGATGGAGATGATCAGCAGCAGATCTGAAGGACAAAGACTGTCATCAGTCTCACAACAATAAAATAAATACATGAAGCACACAGAACCCATAGAAAGCCCTGACTCCTTCTTTTAGTGCTTTTCAACATTAAATCATGGTCTTGATGTCAATAATTTAGTTTATAGATGCTCTTTGGTCTCATTTTTGTTGCTTTGTGTCATTTTTGTCTTTTTATGTTGTTTTTGCCGTTTTCTGTCTCGTTTTTGTCATTTTGTGTCACTTTTGTTGTTTTCGGTCTCAATTTGTCATTTTCTGTCTTGTTTTTGTCGTTTTGTGTCTCGTTTTTGTTGTTTTATCTCATTCATAAGTCCTTTTCAACATTGAATCATGGTCTTTATGTCAAGATTTTATTTTCTAAATGCTCTTTTATATCAAAATGAAAACAGATGTCAGCTAATTAAACACACAAACAGTAAACTAAGTGTTAGTATCAGTATGAACCTGGTTTAAAGTGACTCTGATGGAACTGAGCTGCAGCCAGTTGGTCCAGAAGTCTTTAATGGATGATCTGAGGTCAGTGGTTGGAGGATAAAGATCCTGGATCTGAAGGTTCAGTCTCTGGTGGATCAGAAGTCCTGGATGGAACTACACCATGAAGACTGAAGATCCAAGAAACTCTCAGGAAAGGATATTGAAAAGCATCAGTCAGAACGATACAAGAACATTTAAAGTTCTCCTGGAGTCCAGTTAAATCCGTCATTAAGAAATGGAAGGAAGATGGAACATGAATAAATATGACTAGAGTAGGACGTCCTCAAGACCTGAGAGACGAGAGAGGGAGGCCACCAAGACTCTATGACTCCTCTGAAGGAGAAGAGACTTTTTGTTGCTGGTTGCTGTGTTGCTGGTTGTTGTGTTGCTGGTTGCTGTGTTGCTGGTTGCTGTGTTCCTGGTTGTTGTGTTCCTGGTTGTTGTGTTGCTGGTTGTTGTGTTCCTGGTTGTTGTGTTCCTGGTTGTTGTGTTCCTGGTTGTTGTGTTGCTGGTTTCTGTGTTGCTGTTTTTTGTTCCTGGTTGTTGTGTTGCTGGTTTTTGTTGCTGGTTGCTGTGTTGCTGGTTTCTGTGTTCCTGGTTGTTGTGTTGCTGGTTGTTGTGTTGCTGGTTGCTGTGTTCCTGGTTGTTGTGTTGCTGGTTGTTGTGTTGCTGGTTGCTGTGTTCCTGGTTGTTGTGTTGCTGGTTGCTGTGTTCCTGGTTGTTGTGTTGCTGGTTGTTGTGTTGCTGGTTGTTGTTGTGTTGCTGGTTGTTGTGTTCCTGGTTGTTGTGTTCCTGGTTGTTGTGTTGGTGGTTGCTGTGTTGCTGGTTGTTGTGTTGCTGGTTGTTGTTGTGTTGCTGGTTGTTGTGTTCCTGGTTGTTGTGTTCCTGGTTGCTGTGTTCCTGGTTGTTGTGTTCCTGGTTGCTGTGTTCCTGGTTGTTGTGTTGCTGGTTGTTGTGTTGCTGGTTGTTGTGTTCCTGGTTGTTGTGTTCCTGGTTGCTGTGTTCCTGGTTGTTGTGTTCCTGGTTGTTGTGTTCCTGGTTGTTGTGTTCCTGGTTGTTGTGTTGCTGGTTTTTGTTGCTGGTTGCTGTGTTCCTGGTTGTTGTGTTGCTGGTTGTTGTGTTGCTGGTTGCTGTGTTGCTGGTTGCTGTGTTCCTGGTTGTTGTGTTCCTGGTTGTTGTGTTGCTGGTTGTTGTGTTCCTGGTTGTTGTGTTCCTGGTTGTTGTGTTCCTGGTTGTTGTGTTGCTGGTTTTTGTTGCTGGTTGCTGTGTTCCTGGTTGTTGTGTTGCTGGTTGTTGTGTTCCTGGTTGTTGTGTTCCTGGTTGTTGTGTTGCTGGTTTCTGTGTTGCTGTTTTTTGTTCCTGGTTGTTGTGTTGCTGGTTTTTGTTGCTGGTTGCTGTGTTGCTGGTTTCTGTGTTCCTGGTTGTTGTGTTGCTGGTTGTTGTGTTGCTGGTTGCTGTGTTGCTGGTTGTTGTTGTGTTGCTGGTTGCTGTGTTCCTGGTTGCTGTGTTCCTGGTTGTTGTGTTCCTGGTTGTTGTGTTGCTGGTTTTTGTTGCTGGTTGCTGTGTTCCTGGTTGTTGTGTTGCTGGTTGCTGTGTTGCTGGTTGCTGTGTTGCTGGTTGCTGTGTTCCTGGTTGTTGTGTTGCTGGTTGCTGTGTTCCTGGTTGTTGTGTTCCTGGTTGTTGTGTTCCTGGTTGCTGTGTTCCTGGTTGTTGTGTTGCTGGTTGCTGTGTTCCTGGTTGTTGTGTTGCTGGTTGTTGTGTTGCTGGTTGTTGTTGTGTTGCTGGTTGTTGTGTTCCTGGTTGTTGTGTTCCTGGTTGTTGTGTTGGTGGTTGCTGTGTTGCTGGTTGTTGTGTTGCTGGTTGTTGTTGTGTTGCTGGTTGTTGTGTTCCTGGTTGTTGTGTTCCTGGTTGCTGTGTTCCTGGTTGTTGTGTTCCTGGTTGTTGTGTTGCTGGTTGTTGTGTTGCTGGTTGTTGTGTTCCTGGTTGCTGTGTTCCTGGTTGCTGTGTTCCTGGTTGTTGTGTTCCTGGTTGTTGTGTTCCTGGTTGTTGTGTTGCTGGTTTTTGTTGCTGGTTGCTGTGTTCCTGGTTGTTGTGTTGCTGGTTGCTGTGTTGCTGGTTGCTGTGTTGCTGGTTGTTGTGTTCCTGGTTGTTGTGTTGCTGGTTGTTGTGTTCCTGGTTGTTGTGTTCCTGGTTGTTGTGTTCCTGGTTGTTGTGTTGCTGGTTGTTGTGTTGCTGGTTGCTGTGTTGCTGGTTGCTGTGTTGCTGGTTGCTGTGTTCCTGGTTGTTGTGTTCCTGGTTGTTGTGTTGCTGGTTGTTGTGTTCCTGGTTGTTGTGTTCCTGGTTGTTGTGTTCCTGGTTGTTGTGTTGCTGGTTTTTGTTGCTGGTTGCTGTGTTGCTGGTTGTTGTGTTGCTGGTTTTTGTTGCTGGTTGTTGTGTTGCTGGTTGTTGTGTTGCTGGTTGCTGTGTTGCTGGTTGTTGTTGTGTTCCTGGTTGTTGTGTTCCTGGTTGTTGTGTTCCTGGTTGCTGTGTTCCTGGTTGTTGTGTTGCTGGTTGCTGTGTTCCTGGTTGTTGTGTTGCTGGTTGTTGTGTTGCTGGTTGTTGTGTTGGTGGTTGCTGTGTTGCTGGTTGTTGTTGTGTTGCTGGTTGTTGTGTTGCTGGTTGTTGTGTTCCTGGTTGTTGTGTTCCTGGTTGTTGTGTTCCTGGTTGCTGTGTTCCTGGTTGTTGTGTTCCTGGTTGTTGTGTTGCTGGTTGTTGTGTTGCTGGTTGTTGTGTTCCTGGTTGCTGTGTTCCTGGTTGCTGTGTTCCTGGTTGCTGTGTTCCTGGTTGTTGTGTTCCTGGTTGCTGTGTTCCTGGTTGTTGTGTTGCTGGTTGTTGTGTTGCTGGTTGTTGTGTTGGTGGTTGCTGTGTTGCTGGTTGTTGTTGTGTTGCTGGTTGTTGTGTTCCTGGTTGTTGTGTTCCTGGTTGCTGTGTTCCTGGTTGTTGTGTTGCTGGTTTCTGTGTTGCTGTTTTTTGTTCCTGGTTGTTGTGTTGCTGGTTTTTGTTGCTGGTTGCTGTGTTGCTGGTTTCTGTGTTCCTGGTTGTTGTGTTGCTGGTTGTTGTGTTGGTGGTTGCTGTGTTGCTGGTTGTTGTTGTGTTGCTGGTTGCTGTGTTCCTGGTTGTTGTGTTCCTGGTTGTTGTGTTCCTGGTTGTTGTGTTCCTGGTTGTTGTGTTCCTGGTTGCTGTGTTCCTGGTTGTTGTGTTGCTGGTTGTTGTGTTGCTGGTTGTTGTGTTGGTGGTTGCTGTGTTGCTGGTTGTTGTTGTGTTGCTGGTTGTTGTGTTCCTGGTTGTTGTGTTCCTGGTTGCTGTGTTCCTGGTTGTTGTGTTGCTGGTTTCTGTGTTGCTGTTTTTTGTTCCTGGTTGTTGTGTTGCTGGTTTTTGTTGCTGGTTGCTGTGTTGCTGGTTTCTGTGTTCCTGGTTGTTGTGTTGCTGGTTGTTGTGTTGGTGGTTGCTGTGTTGCTGGTTGTTGTTGTGTTCCTGGTTGTTGTGTTCCTGGTTGTTGTGTTCCTGGTTGCTGTGTTCCTGGTTGCTGTGTTCCTGGTTGCTGTGTTCCTGGTTGTTGTGTTGCTGGTTTTTGTTGCTGGTTTTTGTTGCTGGTTGCTGTGTTGCTGGTTGTTGTGTTGCTGGTTTTTGTTGCTGGTTGTTGTGTTGCTGGTTGTTGTGTTGCTGGTTGTTGTGTTGCTGGTTGCTGTGTTGCTGGTTGTTGTTGTGTTCCTGGTTGTTGTGTTCCTGGTTGTTGTGTTGCTGGTTTTTGTTGCTGGTTTCTGTGTTGCTGGTTGTTGTGTTGCTGGTTTTTGTTGCTGGTTGTTGTGTTGCTGGTTGTTGTGTTGCTGGTTGCTGTGTTGCTGGTTGTTGTTGTGTTCCTGGTTGTTGTGTTCCTGGTTGCTGTGTTCCTGGTTGTTGTGTTGCTGGTTTCTGTGTTGCTGTTTTTTGTTGCTGGTTGTTGTGTTGCTGGTTTCTCTGTTCCTGGTTGTTGTGTTGCTGTGTTCCTGGTTGTTGTGTTGCTGGTTGCTGTGTTGCTGGTTGTCGTCGGCTCCCTGATGTTGATCACAGTCTTCACCAGATGGTGTTTGTCTCTGCATCGTGATGTGACTCATCTCCTCTCTGACGGAGAACCAGGAGCTGCTCAGTCGACAGCTTCCTTTCTGGAATCCTGAGGAGGAGGGAATCCCTGAGAACCGGAGAACCTCGAGCTGAGATGTTCCATCTGAATCTGAGTATCTGCAGGTTGATGCTGCCTTGAATTAACATCAGAAATCATCTGAAGACATGAACTAGGAATAAACCCTGAGATGTTCCAGATGTTCCTGAATGGATCCAGCAGCAGATGGAACCACTGCAACCTGGTTATTGATACTAAATGATGAGAACAGAGAAGCTTCATGTTCATCTGATTTGTAAAATCTACCAGAACCAGAACTACTGAGGAACCAAACACAGAGCAGTTAGCTTCTGGTTCTAGATGATCCAGATGTTGGTTGTGAAGTTTAATCCACTTTTAGTTGATCAGTTTGGACTAAATGCTTCTTTAACAGGTAGTTTGGAGTCAACTGAGCTCAGTTTGTGGTTCCGTCTGAGCTCAGTTTGTGGTTCCGTCTGAACACAGTTTGTGGTTCCGTCTGAGCTCAGTTTGTGGTTCCGTCTGAACACAGTTTGTGGTTCCGTCTGAGCTCAGTTTGTGGTTCCGTCTGAGCTCAGTTTGTGGTTCCGTCTGAACACAGTTTGTGGTTCCGTCTGAGCTCAGTTTGTGGTTCTTTATCACAGTTGTGTGGTTCTCTTTGTGTTGTGTGTCTTTGCTGTCGTTGTCTGTCTTTGTGTAGAACCAGAACCTCATTCTGTTTGGTTCTGTTTAGTTCTGTTTGAATCAGTCTAATCATTTATTTTCTGTCTCGGTTCTGCTGTGTTCTATCTGTTCTTCCTTTTGTTTCCATTGATCATCGACTGTTTTCGTTCTGCGTCTCTTTGGATTCGGTTTTGAGTTTTCCTGCTGAAGGAACTGACGGGTTCTTTAAGTCGGACGGATCTGGAGTCCAGACTGCAGCTCTGATGCTCTCATGTGTAAATCTGAAGCTACAGATGGTCGGATCACATCTACATCCTGAGAGCCGTGAAAACAGATTGTCCATCTCCATCTAAAGCCCAGGAAATCTGCTCCTCTGAAGCTCCTCATTAACTCATTATTTCCTCCTGGTTTCATTCACAACTAAACACTCGAGAGAACAGCACAGAGTTTCACTGGTTTAGAGAACTTCTACTGGTGGACTCCATTATTTCAATGTAAAACCAATGAAATCTGAACGAACCTTCTCAGATCATCTGGTTCTTCATCTCCGGTAACTTTATTAATGATCAGGGTTCTACCTTCAGACTGGGAATATTTCCAGAGTTCCAGGTCCTTGAAGTCCATCGAGGAGAACACGGAGAAAGTTCTAGAGAAGATCTACTGACTACTGGACAGTTTTCGGTAGGTCTACTCTAGAACTTTCTCCAGCTGTCAGTAGGTCTACTCTAGAACTTTCTCCAGTTGTCGGTAGGTCTACTCTAGAACTTTCTCCAGGTGTCAATAGGTCTACTCTAGAACTTTCTCCAGTTGTCAATAGGTCTACTCTAGAACTTTCTCCAGCTGTCAGTAGGTCTACTCTAGAACTTTCTCCAGTTGTCAATAGGTCTACTCTAGAACTTTTTCCAGTTGTTGGTAGTCCTACTCTAGAACTTTCTACAGTTGTCGGTCATTTCTAGGTCCTTGAAGTCCATAGAGGTGGGTCCAGATTTATCACTTTTTAATGGACTTTTTCAGAACTTCATCAGTCCAGCAGACAGATCATGACATTTAGGAGGAGAAACATCTGAGTTCTGGGAAAAACTGAAGTTTAAATCCATCCAGGAGTCTCAGCACTGAATCTGGTTTCTGGTCAGTAGGATTATTTTCTAGAACTTTTTGACTATTTTCATGTAAAGTTTTAGTCATTTTGGAAAAAGTTTAACATCATTCTGAACATTTTTTGAGTAAGTCTCAACAAGTGTTTGTCATTTTGAAATTTGTTTGGTCATTTCAGAGAAATCAATCATTTTTGACTAATTTTAGGTATTTCTGAACAGACTGTATGTAACTTTTTCAGCCATTTGGTCATTTGGTCATGTTGGGCATTTTTAAGTAAAATTTTGAATCTTTTTGGACAACATTGGGCACCATGTTTTATTTAATCAGCTGTGGTCATCAGTATTATGGGATGTATCCTAGTTTGAACCATTGGATGGATGTGTTTTTGGTTTCTGATATTCTCACATCACGATGTTGGTCGAAGGTTGGACAGAACTGTTAGAGACGAAGGATCATCTGGAGACAGGATTCATTCTGAGGAGAATAACGTTCTATGAGATCCACTGTAAAAACCAGACTACAGTTCCAGTTTAATCTGAGGTTTTACTCCTAACTTTACATAAAATGATGTATATTTGATCTCTCTGTGTATATTTGATCTCTCTGTGTATTTATAGTGTTTCTTACGGTGTTTGTGTAAATTCCTTGTGTTTTAGTGACGTTCTTGATGTTCTTGGTGTTCTTAACGTTCTAGATGTTCTTGATGTTCTGGTGTCTCGACAGTCTGGGTCAACAGACCAGCTCTTCATTCAGACACTTTGTTGTCTGGTTCTGGTCCGACTCCGGGTCAGTTCACACCATCACAGGAGAACCACTGAAGCCGGCTCTGACTTATTGACCAGACACCACTGAGCATGCTTAGTAGGAGCTGCTTCAAAGGTGAAGCTGTGATGTGATGATGGACCAACTGATGGATCCATCTGCTGCTCTGCTTGTTGTTGTCGCTGTGTTCCTGCTTTCAGACTGGGTCTATTCACAGCAGAGAGTGTGTGTGTGTGTGTGTGTGTGTGCGTGCGTGCGTGCGTGCGTGCGTGTGTGTAGCTGCATATCTCTACCAGACCGTGACATATTGAGCTTTTCTTCCTTTGATGAAAGTGTGTCACAGACTGAATGAGTTGTTTGATGATGATGTGCTGCAGAACCGACACACAAACATGCTAGTTAACAACACACAAACATGCTAGTTAAAGACACAAACATGCTAGTTAACGACACACAATCATGCTAGTTAACAACACACAAACATGTTAGTTAAAGACACAAACATGTTAGTTGACAACACACAAACATGTTAGTTAAAGAATATAGAATGTACAGTTACAATACATAATTAGCATACATAGACCGTTAGCACATACAGTTAGCATACATAGTTAGCATTTACAGTTAGCATACATAGACTCTTGGTATATACAGTTAGCATACATAGTTAGCATATACACTTAGCATACATAATTAGCACACATAGACCGTTAGCACATACAGTTATCATACATAGACCGTTAGCATATACAGTTAGCATACATAGTTAGCATATACAGTTAGCATACATAGTTAGCACATACATAGTTAGCATACAGCCCTGCGACAGACTGGCGACCTGTCCAGGGTGTCCCCTGCCTTTGCCCGAGTCAGCTGGGATAGACTCCAGCACCCCCAGCGACCCTGGTGAGGATAAAGTGGTGTATAGAGAATGGATGGATTAATGGATGGATAGTTAGCATACATAGACAGTTAGCATACATAGACAGTTAGCACATACAGTTAGCATACATAGTTAGCAATTACAGTTAGCACACATAGTTAGCATACATAGACAGTTAGCACATACAATTAGCATACAGAGTTAGCATATACATAATTAGCATACGCTGTTAGCATATACAGTTAGCATACATAGTTAGCATATATAGACAGTTAACACATACAGGCTGTGTCCGAAATCGCATACTAACGTACTACATACTACATTCTCAATGAGTATATACTCTATACTACGTACTATAAGTATGATTAGCAGTGTTTCCCCTAGGATTGGTGCCTTGGGGGGGGGGGGTGTTTTCGTGTCGGTCGTTGTCGCCGTCGTACAAAAACTCGAAATAAGGAATTGGAGTCATAATATGTTTTAATTACCTACCTACATTTATGTAATGTATGTATTTTTATTAATTACTTGCTTATGCCTAGAGCTAACAACACGATATCAGGCCGATTTTGGTTAGGTTTTTTGTCGGAGCTTGTCTGCCCATGTCTCACCCGACACTAAACTAAAATTGGCCTGATATCGCATAGTGTGCTCTAAGCATTAATTACTTACCAATATCAGTTTTGTACAGCCAGGGGGAATATTTCCCCTCTGACAACCAAGCTGGGTCAAAGCCACGCGTAAACTAACCATGACGTCACCCGTTGGTTTCAACGCCGAGAAAATGAAGCCCGGATTTTGCTACTTCCTGGTCGCCGTTTTGGATTTTTTGGAGCCAGTGACGTAAAAAGCGTCATCAAACAGACTGGACCGGAGAGCAACTCGGGGCAGGATTGGCTGAGGACTCTCTTATCCCGCCCACATTTTACCTCAGAGGATTCTGTTGCTGTCTATCAAGTATAGCCACGCCCCCTTGCTCCGCCAACTTTAACGATGTATTTAAAATTCAGTATTGATTTATTTTGAGATCGGCCACCTGATCTCTCATTTTGACCATGAAAACTAACGGGAAAAAAATCCTGAGCTGTAGAACATCAGTCTATCAAATTTTATTTTTTCCAAAAATGAATTGGGGTCTATGGAGAAAAAGCTTTTTGGAGCCAACCCTAGCGGACGGCGTGATATTGCAAGTTTTTGACACTTCCGGGTTGGCTTCACTTCTGGAGCCAGATGCCACGTCCATCTTTATATACAGTCTATGGTCAAAGCCCGACATGCGGTGGTGAGATGATGACTTTTGCTGCGGGGCAGGTAGGGGGGGCTTGCCGTGCAGAACTTTGGCTGCTGTCACTTGGCCCGGGAGAGGCAGAGCTGCTCTGGGTGCTACTGCTTGAAGAGCCAGAGGGGCGGCTGGTGTTGCCATTATCACCCTGTGACTGTGAGCGTTTAAAAAACGCTGAGATTTTGCTTTGTTTTTCATGTGCCATTTTCCGACAGTCGCTGGCGGGAGTCTGCTCACATGTGCGCTCACGCTTGTGTGTGTGTACACGTGTGCGCGCACGCCGATATTAAAATATATAATTTTCACCATTTTGTACCACTTATTGAGCGTGTGAATCATTTTTAGCCCATTTTTACGTTACGGTGTTGAAAGGCTTCATCTAATTATTTTATAATAATAATAATAATAATACTTTATTTATTTTAGGCCCAATATTATGACAGACGTCGTCTCAAAGGACCAATTTTGCATCATAAGAAGTCATGCTGTTAAAAAGAGTGTCTTCATTTTTTTTTTTTTTTTATCTCTATGAAGTTTTATCGCGGGTCCCACTTCCCTTCGTTCTCTTTTCATTTTTAACACTCCTACACGATTGAGAACAACACATGGCCCCGCTATACGGTCATAATTACCTCATATCGCGCGTCACTGTCATCAGAGGTGGTTTTTCTTCTGCTTCTTTATTTTATGGCTGAAATGACTCTATATTTTGGCCGTAGTTTGTTGTAGAAAGTAAAACACGAGACGCGCCACTGCAAACTAGTGTTTGTGTGTGTGGTGACTGTGGGGTGGGGGGCAGTGTGACTGTTTACAAGACGGAGGGAGGGGGGAGTGGACACAGTGGAGTGCTGCAGCGAGTGCTGTAAGGACAGCATGTGGAGCGGCCTTTATGCAGGAAAACTAAAGTTTGCGTGTAAAAAAGTAACAATTATTTTAATTTAACTTGACCTTCTGGGGGGTTAGCCTACATAGTTAGCACATACAGTTAGCCTACATAGTTAGCACATACAGTTAGCCTACATAGTTAGCACATACAGTTAGCCTACATAGTTAGCACATACAGTTAGCCTACATAGTTAACACAGACAGTTAGCCTACATAGTTAGCACAGACAGTTAGCCTACATAGTTAGCACATACAGTTAGCCTACATAGTTAACACAGACAGTTAGCCTACATAGTTAGCACATACAGTTAGCCTACATAGTCAACACGGTCTCACGGGGATTCGTGAAACTGTTACGTAAATTTTTTGTTTCTTTTTCGTGCGCACCAACACGATTTCGTCATGTTTTTCGTGCCGCTCACCACGAAATGTTTTTCGTGTTGCTCACAACGAAACCCGCTGTGGTAATCACAGCTGAAAGTGGTTTATACCAGCGGATTCATGACGATCTAAGCTGTCCATCGGCGTATACTGCTTGTGTGATCGCGTTTGCGGCCGCCGGCCGCCGGACATTCTTGAAATTCCTATGCAAATTGGGGAAAAAAAAAAAAAAAAAAAAAAAAAAAAAAAAAGGTAAGTGTACCACCGGGTTATGGTTATGGTTAGGGTTATGGTTAGGGACGATGTCATGCAAAATATAGCGTTGGATTCGCCATGGTTTTACATTAAAAATATAATACACACATTCGTTTGAAATACGTTCTGGGTGGCACGAAAAGTCCGCCGTTTAAAATACATTGGTGCGCATTTCGTGGTGAGCGGCACGAAAAACATGACGAAATCGTGTTGGTGCGCACGAAACCGAAACTAAAACTTACGTGACAGTTTCACGAATCCTCGTGAGATCGGGCTGACATAGTTAGCACATACAGTTAGCCTACATAGTTAACACAGACAGTTAGCCTACATAGTTAGCACAGACAGTTAGCCTACATAGTTAGCACATACAGTTAGCCTACATAGTTAGCACATACAGTTAGCCTACATAGTTAATACAGACAGTTAGCCTACATAGTTAACACAGACAGTTAGCCTACATAGTTAGCACAGACAGTTAGCCTACATAGTTAGCACATACAGTTAGCCTACATAGTTAACACAGACAGTTAGCCTACATAGTTAGCACATACAGTTAGCCTACATAGTTAGCACATACAGTTAGCCTACATAGTTAGCACAGACAGTTAGCCTACATAGTTAACACAGACAGTTAGCCTACATAGTTAGCACAGACAGTTAGCCTACATAGTTAACACAGACAGTTAGCCTACATAGTTAGCACAGACAGTTAGCCTACATAGTTAGCACAGACAGTTAGCCTACATAGTTAACACAGACAGTTAGCCTACATAGTTAGCACAGACAGTTAGCCTACATAGTTAGCACATACAGTTAGCCTAAATAGTTAACACAGACAGTTAGCCTACATAGTTAGCACATACAGTTAGCCTACATAGTTAGCACATACAGTTAGCCTACATAGTTAGCACAGACAGTTAGCCTACATAGTTAGCACATACAGTTAGCCTACATAGTTAACACAGACAGTTAGCCGACATAGTTAGCACATACAGTTAGCCTACAGAGTTAGCACATACAGTTAGCGTACACTTTGGTACCAGTTTGTGAAACTGAAGACTTTTTCTGTGTTTTCTGATGTTTTATCGACCAATGATTCCTCCAGAATAAAACAGTGATTTCAGGATGTTCCCCTCCACAGAACCAAAGAATAAACATGAAGAACCTTTAAAGAATCTCAGAAAGTAGACGGTAAGGAACTTGGTGCTTTGAGGAACCAGACAACCTTCTAAAGAAGTCTTTGAGAATTTTTTTTGAACACTTTAAAACATGACAACTCTGATTCTCTCCATCGTGGACCAGTCTGATCCACCAGATGTTTAGAATCTAGAACGGTTCCTCCACCTGGACTGGATGAACTCACTTACAGAACTTTGGTTCTCCTGTCAGAATGTTCTCCTCAGAATGTTCTTCCTGTTTATTCTGGAATATTTCACCTAACCCGAACCTTAACCACTTAGAACTAAAATAAACATTTAACCTGCAGCAGCTGTGATTGGACGGAGAGTTCTGAGCTGTGATTGGACAGTTCTCCATCATGTGACTCAGCTGTTTCCTTTATGTTTCTTTCAGAACTAATTCTGAACATTAAAATAACTTTCTGACAGTTTTTCCCTGTCAGGTGGAAGTTTTTATTTCTGTAGTCTGGTGAAGCAGGGTCGGTCCAGTCCCGGGTTCTGAATGGTTCTGTATGGTTCTCTATGGTTCTGTTTGGGTCTCTATGGTTCTGTGAGGTTCTCTATGGTTCTGTATGGTTCTCTATGGTTCTGTTTGGGTCTCTATGGTTCTGTGTGGTTCTCTATGGTTCTGTTTGGGTCTCTATGGTTCTGTTTGGGTCTCTTTAGTTCTGTTTGGGTCTCTATGGTTCTGTTTGGTTCTCTATGGTTCTGTTTGGGTCTCTATGGTTCTGTGTGGGTCTCTATGGTTCTGTGTGGTTCTCTATGGTTCTGTTTGGGTCTCTATGGTTCTGTTTGGGTCTCTATGGTTCTGTGTGGGTCTCTATGGTTCTGTTTGGGTCTCTATGGTTCTGTTTGGGTCTCTTTAGTTCTGTTTGGGTCTCTATGGTTCTGTGTGGTTCTCTATGGTTCTGTTTGGGTCTCTATGGTTCTGAATGGTTCTGTATGGTTCTGTGTGGGTCTCTATGGTTCTGAATGGTTCTGTGTGGTTCTCTATGGTTCTGTGTGGGTCTCTATGGTTCTGTTTGGGTCTCTATGGTTCTGTTTGGTTCTCTATGGTTCTGTGTGGTTCTCTATGGTTCTGTGTGGGTCTCTATGGTTCTGTTTGGGTCTCTATGGTTCTGTGTGGGTCTCTATGGTTCTGAGTGGTTCTGTATGGTTCTGTGTGGTTCTCTATGGTTCTGTGTGGGTCTCTATGGTTCTGTTTGGGTCTCTATGGTTCTGTTTGGGTCTCTATGGTTCTGTGTGGGTCTCTATAGTTCTGTGTGGGTCTCTATGGTTCTGTTTGGGTCTCTATGGTTCTGTTTGGTTCTCTATGGTTCTGTTTGGGTCTCTATGGTTCTGTTTGGGTCTCTATGGTTCTGTGTGGGTCTCTATAGTTCTGTGTGGGTCTCTATGGTTCTGTGTGGGTCTCTATGGTTCTGTTTGGGTCTCTATGGTTCTGTGTGGGTCTCTATGGTTCTGTGTGGGTCTGTATGGTTCTGTTTGGGTCTCTATAGTTCTGTGTGGGTCTCTATGGTTCTGTTTGGGTCTCTATGGTTCTGTTTGGGTCTCTATAGTTCTGTGTGGGTCTCTATGGTTCTGTGTGGGTCTCTATGGTTCTGTTTGGGTCTCTATGGTTCTGTGTGGTTCTCTATGGTTCTGTGTGGGTCTCTATGGTTCTGTGTGGGTCTCTATGGTTCTGTTTGGGTCTCTATGGTTCTGTTTGGGTCTCTATGGTTCTGTGTGGTTCTCTATGGTTCTGTGTGGGTCTCTATGGTTCTGTGTGGGTCTCTATGGTTCTGTTTGGGTCTGTATGGTTCTGTTTGGGTCTCTATGGTTCTGTTTGGGTCTCTATGGTTCTGTGTGGGTCTCTATGGTTCTGTTTGGGTCTCTATGGTTCTGTGTGGGTCTCTATGGTTCTGTTTGGGTCTCTATGGTTCTGTGTGGGTCTCTATGGTTCTGTTTGGGTCTCTATGGTTCTGTGTGGGTCTCTATGGTTCTGTTTGGGTCTCTATGGTTCTGTGTGGGTCTCTATGGTTCTGTTTGGGTCTCTATGGTTCTGTGTGGGTCTGTATGGTTCTGTGTGGGTCTCTATGGTTCTGTTTGGGTCTCTATGGTTCTGTGTGGGTCTCTATGGTTCTGTTTGGGTCTCTATGGTTCTGTGTGGGTCTCTATGGTTCTGTTTGGGTCTCTATGGTTCTGTGTGGGTCTCTATGGTTCTGTTTGGGTCTCTATGGTTCTGTGTGGGTCTCTATGGTTCTGTGTGGGTCTGTATGGTTCTGTTTGGGTCTCTATGGTTCTGTGTGGGTCTCTATGGTTCTGTGTGGGTCTCTATGGTTCTGTTTGGGTCTCTATGGTTCTGTGTGGGTCTCTATGGTTCTGTTTGGGTCTCTATGGTTCTGTGTGGGTCTCTATGGTTCTGTGTGGGTCTCTATGGTTCTGTGTGGGTCTCTATGGTTCTGTGTGGGTCTCTAGGGTTCTGTGTGGGTCTCTATGGTTCTGTTTGGGTCTCTATGGTTCTGTGTGGGTCTCTATGGTTCTGTGTGGGTCTCTAGGGTTCTGTTTGGGTCTCTATGGTTCTGTTTGGGTCTCTATGGTTCTGTGTGGGTCTCTATGGTTCTGTGTGGGTCTCTATGGTTCTGTTTGGGTCTCTATGGTTCTGTGTGGGTCTCTATGGTTCTGTGTGGGTCTCTATGGTTCTGTGTGGTTCTACATTAGAACCTGGCTGTGGTAGCTTTCCTCCTGTCCTCTCTGAAGCTGCTCCGGTTCAAATTTCTGTGGGTCAGGAGAAAAAATAAAACGTTTGTAGATTCTGAAGCGTCCACGGTAACTTTAGGAGACGTTCCTGATGCAGAACCAGCATTCAGACGGAACCTTTAGAACTTAGAGCTTTATGTTATTACAGAGATAAACCTGATGATGTTCCTGGTTCCCAGGTAAAGACGTGATTCTGGCTGTTTTTCAGGCTTTACAGATTAAATATGTCGTTTTAATGTCTGTATGAAGGTGGATCAGAACCAGCTTCAGAACCTGCTGACGTTCTGTCAGACAGAACATTCAATCAGTGTGTAGCTCCTTTAACTAAACGTGTTGTCATGTTACATGCGTGTGCAGTGAGGAAACAGACATGTTTCCAGATAAAGTCACGAATGTTTAACTGTTTGCTGTTATCTCAGATGAAAACGCTTCAGCAAAGCTTTGTCCACCAGCTGCTCTCAGTCCCCTGTAGCATGTTTCCACCCATCCCTCACCATCACGCGTGTTGTCCTGCTGTCCTGTGAAGAACTGTTCATGATGTGTGTATTTTGTCTGTACTTGTGACAGCAAATATCACCTTGGGGACAATAAAGGTTAGAGTTCAGTCTCTCTTCTGATTGGATCATTTCCTGAATCTTTGATCACATGACCAGATTCTCATCATCAATAATTAATCAGAGTTCTCCAATAATCCGTCATGTTCTGGTTCCTGTCAGTAAACTGAACTCTGATCGATATCTGTGGGTCGATCACACATCTGATCTATTCTCTCCTGTCTGTTCTGCCTGTCAGTAATGAGCTGCTGGGTTCTGTGGAGAACGGTTCCTTCAGATCAGATCAGTGTGACTAATGTTCCTCTGCAAAGGCTCTGAGATAGAACGGCTCTGCTTTGTTCCCTGAACACGGAGAACGTATCAGAGATCCAGCAGAACACACGTCTGTTGGATCTGCATGTCTGAGAGAACATCTAGAACATCTTTCTTCTCAGAGAACATCTAGAACATCTTTCTTCTCAGAGAACATCGAGAACATCTAATATCTGACACAACATCCATCTGCATCTCCATCAAGCTGCAGAACGTCGCTGTTCTCCGGAGACTCAAACCAAACGTTTCCTGTCAAACATCTGCAGGAACTCTGACAGCAGAACCCAGAACAGGTTCTAGTTTTCTAAAGGCTGGAGACTGGACCGGTCCATTCTGCAGCCAGCTGGAGGGGAAGAGAATGGAAGAATGGTACGGCCCGATAGATGGAGAGCAGACTGGAGCGTGAGCTGAATATAAAGAGAGGAGGAGGAGAGGTGCATGATGGGAAGAGGAGGAGGAGGAGGAAGAGTAGGAGGAGGAGGAGGAAGAGGAGGAGGAGGAGGAAGAGGAGGGGGAGGAGGATGAAGAGGAGGAGGAAGAGGAGGAGGAGGAAGAGGAGGAGGAGGAGGAAGAGGAAGAAGAGGAGGAGGAGGAAGGGGAAGAGGAGGATGAAGAGGAGGAGGAAGAGGAGGAAGAGGAGGAGGAGGAGGATGAAGAGGAGGAGGAAGAGGAGGAGGAAGGGGAAGAGGAGGAGGAAGAGGAGGGGGAGGAGGAGGAGGAGGAAGAGGAGGAGGAAGAGGAGGGGGAGGAGGAGGAGGAGGAAGAGGAGGAAGAGGAGGGGGAGGAGGATGAAGAGGAGGAGGAGGAAGAGGAAGAAGAGGAGGAGGAGGAAGGGGAAGAGGAGGAGGAAGAGGAGGAGGAGGAGGAGGAAGAAGAGGAGGAGGAGGAGGAGGATGAAGAGGAGGAGGAAGAGGAGGAGGAGGAAGAGGAAGAAGAGGAGGAGGAGGAAGGGGAAGAGGAGGAGGAAGAGGAGGAGGAGGAGGAAGAGGAAGAAGAGGAGGAGGAGGAAGGGGAAGAGGAGGAGGAGGAGGAGGAGGAGGAAGAAGAGGAGGATGAGGAAGAGGAAGAAGAGGAGGAGGAGGAAGGGGAAGAGGAGGAGGAGGAAGAAGGGGAAGAGGAGGATGAAGAGGAGGAGGAGGAGGAGGAAGAAGAGGAGGAGGAGGAGGAGGAGGATGAAGAGGAGGAGGAAGAGGAGGAAGAGGAGGAGGAGGAGGAAGGGGAAGAGGAGGAGGAAGAGGAGGATGAAGAGGAGGATGAAGAGGAGGATGAAGAGGAGGAGGAAGAGGAGGGGAGGAGGATGAAGAGGAGGAGGAGGAAGAGTAGGAGGAGGAGGAGGAAGAGGAAGAAGAGGAGGAGGAGGAAGGGGAAGAGGAGGAGGAAGAGGAGGAGGAAGAGGAAGAAGAGGAGGAGGAAGAAGGGGAAGAGGAGGATGAAGAGGAGGAGGAAGAGGAGGAGGAGGAGGAGGAAGAAGAGGAGGAGGAGGAGGAGGAAGAAGAGGAGGAGGAGGAGGAGGATGAAGAGGAGGAGGAAGAGGAGGAAGAGGAGGAGGAAGAGGAGGAGGAGGAGGAAGGGAGGATGAAGAGGAGGAAGAGGAGGAAGAGGAGGAGGAAGAGGAGGAAGAGGAGGATGAAGAGGAGGAAGAGGAGGAGGAAGAGGAGGAGGAGGAGGAGGAGGAAGAGGAGGAAGAGGAGGAGGAAGAGGAGGAGGAGGAGGAAGAGGAGGAGGAAGAGGAGGAAGAGGAGGATGAAGAGGAGGAAGAGGAGGAGGAAGAGGAGGAGGAGGATGAAGAGGAGGAGGAAGAGGAGGAGGAAGGGGAAGAGGAGGAGGAAGAGGAGGGGGAGGAGGAGGAGGAGGAAGAGGAGGAGGAAGAGGAGGAAGAGGAGGGGGAGGAGGATGAAGAGGAGGAGGAAGAGGAGGAGGAGGAAGGGGAAGAGGAGGAGGAAGAGGAGGCACACAGATGAAAAATAGACTGAAGCTCAGTGATTAGTTTAGCTGCAGTTCTAGCTCCGGTTCTGGTTAATTTTCTGGTTTTGGTTCTGAGTCTGATCCTGGTTCTGGTCCTGGTCCTGCTTCCAAGTGTGGTTCTTATCCTGGTCCAGGTTCTGGTTCTGGTTCTAAGTGCTGGCTGTTTCCACCAGCAGCTCCTTCCAGTCTGAATGGAAGTTGTGGTTTTCTGTGTGAACAGGAAGTGGGTCAGAGCTTTTCTTCTAATCCGATCTAATCTGGAGGAACTCTCAGCTGTCGGGGTTTTCTCCAAAAACAACCTTTTAAAGGCAGAGGAACGTCCAGCTGCTGCCGGGTCATCTGAGGAGACACGGGGTCTGGCAGACGGGTTCTTAGAGCAGAACCCTTTAGAACCGAGTCCTTTGAACAGAACCACAGAAGAATCCAGTTTCTACTGGATTCGGGTTCTGTTTCTAATGAACAGTGATTCTCTTCTAACATGCAGTTATTGTAGTTGTTGTTGATCAAACTGGGATATTTTCCTAAACTTAACCAGTGACTGAAAACAAGCTTGCCTTTCAGAATAAAGGTAGAGCATAGTGTGGCTCTTTCAAACTAAAAGTCTTTCTGCAGAAACAGAAACGTTCAGACGGTTAAATTAAAAACTGATCTGTTATTTAGAGATAATTCTCCAAATGATCTGCAGATAATTAACTGAAGTTCTTCTAAAATAATAAACTATAAAAACATGAAATCTCTAAACTGTCTGAGCTGCTTCCTGGATGAACCCATCTGATCAGCTGATCAGCTCCTGATCAATGACCTTCTCAGAGGTTCCTTCCTGCTCTGCAGCTGGTCTGACATCAGTTTAAACCCAACGTTGCTAACGTTGCTAACGGTGATGCTCTAGAAGCTCTGAGACGCTGAAACAGCAAACCTGAAGAACGTTCCTTCATCAGTTCTTAGAACAGTTTAGCATTTTCCTGCAGATTTACAGCAGAACATTAGCTTAGCATCAGCCAGAACATCGCTCACTAACCCGGTTCTGACCTGGTTCTGACCCAGTTCTAGCTAAGAGATTCTGATCACTGGTGACCAGATTAAAGTGCTTTTCTGGTTTTAGGTTAATTTTCATAAACTGGAGTCCTCTGGTTCCTTCAGTTCTGTTAGATTCTGATGATGTTTGGGATGATTCTGTTGAGATGTTTACGGATCTGGGTTCTGATGAAGCTTCTGATGAAGGTTCTGATGAAGCTTCTGCAGCAGACTGGAGGGTCTGAATTGTACCCGGGTCAGTTTGGAGATCCAGACTAGAGCTTCTAAACGAGCTGTAAATTATGGTCTGTTGGTTTATCTGAACACAACGTTAGTGTGTCTGTGTTGTTGTGTGTTACAGTTTGTTATTTTTTATTTTATTTTTTTTAAATTTTATTTTATATCCCTTATTAATCCCACGAGGGGAAATTCAGATTTTCGCATATTCCCTCATCTGGGGGGTCAGAGCACAGGGCCAGCCGCGGTACAGCCCCCTGTACATTCACTCATTCACACACTGAGGAAGCTGCCATGCAAGGCGCTAACCATGACCCACCAGGAGCAATTAGGGGTTAGGTGTCTTGCTCAGGACACCTCGACATGAACACGACGGGCCGGAACCGCAACCCTCCAGTTGCGAGACGGCCACTCTACCCACTGAGCCATGCCGCCCCTAGTTAGTGTGTTACTGTGTGTTACAGTGTGTCATTGTGTGTTACAGTGTGTTCTGTTATTGTGTGTTGTTGTGTGTAGATGCAGTGGTCTCCTATCTCCTCCTTCAGGTGTTTCTGCTGCAGGGTCAGGAGGTCAGGAATCTGTGGTCCTCAGACCAGCAGACCTCTAATTTCCTGACATGTCTCCAGCATCCAGCTGAACGGTGAATTATTGCCTTCAGACGGTTCAGAATAAATCAAAGTGTCAGAAGAGCAGATATCAGAGTCCAGACCTCCTGATTTCATCCATGAACATGAGTTTCAGCTCCGTTAGCAGTTTGAGACTCTGAGTGGGAAAAATAAATGATGGATTTCTGGTCACAGGGTCAGTCTGAATCAGACATCAATGATGACGCACAGATTTTATTCGCAGATTCATAATTAGTCATCTAGAACCCCACACTAGGTCTATTTTTAATCATTATGGGTCTCTGCATGTTTTTAAGAAAGTTTGATCAGAGAAGGTTCCAGTTTTTACATGTTTAGACTAAATGTTGATGTGGACTCACTGATAGGAACCAGAACCTGGAGTTATGGAGGTCCAGATGTTCATAGAGGTCTAGATGTTCATAGAGGTCTAGATGTTCATAGAGGTCTAAGTGTCCATAGAGGTCTAGGTGTTCATAGAGGTCTAAGTGTTCATAGAGGTCTAAGTGTCCATAGAGGTCTAGGTGTTCATAGAGGTCTAGATGTTCACAGAGGTCTAGGTGTTCATAGAGGTCTAGGTGTCCATAGAGGTCTAGGTGTTCATAGAGGTCTAGGTGTTCACAGAGGTCTAGGTGTTCATAGAGGTCTAGATGTTCACAGAGGTCTAGGTGTTCATAGAGGTCTCGGTGTTCATAGAGGTCTAGGTGTTCATAGAGCTCTAGATGTTCATAGAGGTCTAGGTGTTCATAGAGCTCTAGATGTTCATAGAGGTCTAGGTGCTCATAGAGGTCTAGGTGTTCATAGAGGTCTAGGTGTTCATAGAGGTCTAGGTGTTCATAGAGGTCTAGGTGTTCGTAGAGGTCTAGGTGTTCGTAGAGGTCTAGGTGTTCGTAGAGGTCTAAGTGTTCGTAGAGGTCTAAGTGTCCATAGAGGTCTAGGTGTTCATAGAGGTCTAAGTGTCCATAGAGGTCTAGATGTTCATAGAGGTCTAGGTGTTCACAGAGGTCTAGGTGCTCATAGAGGTCTAGGTGCTCATAGAGGTCTAGATGTTGTTTTTTCGTGATAATGGACATTTGGATCCATGAGAAGAGTTTTTGTTTTGAAATCTAAAATAAACATTAGGAAACACATTTGTCAGAAGCCCAGCAGACTCTCAGGATCTTTGTTTCTATATCTATATGACTAAATAGATCGTTTCTAATTGTTTTATGCTTTCAGGGATATAAAATCTGAAAACTGGATGTTAAAACTATGTTGACTGGATGGAGGCTTTAGCTTGTTAGTATGCTACCAATAGCATTTAGCTCAAACTTTCACTGCCAAAGACAAAATGGATAAAGTTCTGTAGCTCCGCCCACTGAGCTGCCAATCACTTCCTCTCTAACACCTGAACCAGGAAGCATCCAGCCAATCACGTCCTGAATATCAGAGCAGTAATCTGCAGTTTTTATTTCTGGTTTTAGGTCAGAGTCACCAAACCTTTACCTTTCAGGTGTTCCAGGTGATTCTGTTCCTGTCGGTTTCTGCAGCAGGTCAGCTCATTCCAGCTGACATTTACCAGACGGATGCAAAATGTCAGCGAATGTCAGAATTTAGAGACTGATTCTAGACGTTCTAACAGAGAGACTTCAGACAGACAGAAAATAAACAGACAGTCTTCCAGCTGCAGGTTTGTTCTGTGGCTTAACAGAACATCCAGCTGGTTCTGGTTCCATCAGAACTCTCTAGAACTGTTCTCCTATCATTGCTTTGCTTTGTATCCTTTTCATGGTGCGTTCTCAGAAAAGAAGAACCTCGAAGAATGTTTTAGTTCAGAATGGTTCCTCAAAGAAAAGCTGCAGAATAAATACTGAGTGTTTCCAGGAATTAGTCTGAACCCATCATGGACGTTACATCTCAGATCTCAGCAGACACGAGAAGAACAAACACTCCGTGAACCAGCAGCTCATTATGAGAAGAACCTCTGGTGTTCTGCTGCTGCTGTTCTGCTGCCGTTCTCTCTTTAGATCTCTGGACTCTGTTTGTTTTTCTATTTCTGTCTCTGCTGTCCTCGACTGACTGCACATCAAGAGCTGCATTCATTAGTCCACAGAGCCTCCAGCTACAGGAGCTGCACTCAGAGAACCCAGGCAGCTAGAGAACAGCTAGAGAACCTTTATTGAGCACTCAGAGAACCCAGGCAGCTAGAGAACAGCTAGAGAATGTTTATTGAGCAGCCAGAGAACCCAGGCAGCTAGAGAACAGCTAGAGAACCTTTATTGAGCACTCAGAGAACCCAGGCAGCTAGAGAACAGCTAGAGAATGTTTATTGAGCAGCCAGAGAACCCAGGCAGCTAGAGAACAGCAAGAGAACAAACAGAGAACCCAGGCAGCTAGAGAGCAGCTACAGAACAACTAGAGAACCTTTATCGAGCAGCCAGAGAACCCAGGCAGCTAGAGAACAGCTAGAGAACAACCAGAGAACAGCTAGAGAACAGCCAGAGAACAACAGAGAAGAGCTAGAGACAGCCAGAGAACAACCAGAGAAGAGCCAGAGAACAGCAAGAGAACACAAAGAACAGCCAGAGAACAACCAAAGAACAGCAGAGAACAGCCAGAGAAGAGCCAGAGAACAACCAAAGAACAGCCAGAGAACAGCTAGAGAACAACCAGAGAAGAGCCAGAGAACAGCCAGAGAACAACCAAAGAACAGCCAGAGAAACAACCAAAGAACAGCCAGAGAACAGCCAGAGAAGAGCCAGAGAACAACCAAAGAACAGCCAGAGAACAGCTAGAGAACAAACCAGAGAAGAGCCAGAGAACAACCAAAGAACAGCCAGAGAACAACCAAAGAACAGCCAGAGAACAGCTAGAGAACAACCAGAGAACAGCCGGAGAACAAACCAAAGAACAGCTAGAGAACAGCCAGAGAACAACCAGAGAACAGCTAGAGAACAGCCAGAGAACAACCAGAGAAGAGCCAGAGAACAGCAGAGAAACAACCAAAGAACAGCCAGGAACAACCAAAGAACAGCCAGAGAACAACCAAAGAACAGCCAGAGAACAGCCAGAGAAGAGCCAGAGAACAACCAAAGAACAGCCAGAGACAGCTAGAGAACAACCAGAGAAGAGCCAGAGAACAGCCAGAGAAACAACCAAAGAACAGCCAGAGAACAACCAAAGAACAGCCAGAGAACAGCTAGAGAACAACCAGAGAACAGCCGGAGAACAACCAAAGAACAGCCAGAGAACAGCCAGAGAACAACCAGAGAAGAGCCAGAGAACAGCCAAGAACAGCCAGAGACAGCCAGAGAACAGCCAGAGGACAACCAGAGAAGAGCCAGAGAACAGCCAGAGAAACAACCAAAGAACAGCCAGAGAACAACCAAAGAACAGCCAGAGAACAGTTAGAGAACAACCAGAGAAGAGCCAGAGAACAGCCAAAGAACAGCCAGAGAACAGCCAGAGAACAGCCAGAGGACAACCAGAGAAGAGCCAGAGAACAGCCAGAGAACAGCTAGAGAACAGCTTAGAGAACAACCAGAGAATCCAGAGAACAGCCAGAGAACAACCAAAGAACAGCAGAGAACAACCAAAGAAACAGCCAGAGAACAACCAAACAGCAAGAGAACAACCAAAGAACAGCCAGAGAACAACCAAAGAACAGCCAGAGAACTACCAGAGAACAGCTAGAGAACAACCAGAGAACAGCCAGAGAACAGCCAGAGAACAACCAGAGAACAGCCAGAGAACAGCTAGAGAACCTGTCCAGCAGCTCTGGTTCTCTGGAGTGGTTCTGGAGTTTGTGTTTGTTTTTCTGTTGATGAACCTCTGTGTTGCTCATCGCTGTTTACTTGTGTTCTCTATAAATGGAGTCATTGTTCCAAACAGAACCGAAGCCAGAGAAGATAATTAATCCCAGTTCCACTCCAGGATGTTCTAGTGTTTAGTTCCATCATCCTGATTATTCTGATAAATGTGAAATATTCTGATGTGATCAGAGAAAAGGCTTCAGATACAGAGTTACTGCTGCAGGTTCTGTTTTTATATATATATATATATATATATATATATATATATATATATATATATATATATATATATATATATTGTTTATTTCATATAAAAATATTGATATGTTTTTATATTTCTGTCATAAAACAGATTTTCATCTGATCTTTCAGGGTTGGACTGAGTCAGTTCATGGAAAATCAGCTGAAGAAGTTTCGTTTTTTACTGAACGTAGTTAATTAAAACTATTTAAAATGAGATATTAAAGATATTTAGATGAAATGTTCCAGTTCCAAAGTTGAAAAATTTACAGCAGAACCAAATGTTATGGATGAAAAGTTCCTAATCTGATCATTTATTCTGTTTTTACATTTCTGGCTCATTTTAATTTTATTGATTTTGAAAGAAAAAAAAATCATTAAAACCTGTTTGTGTTGAAGTTGTTCTCCATAGAGGAACCTCAACTGTTCCATGATGAGCACTGACTCTACGTGGAACCTCACATGTTCTGTTTCTGACTCTATGTGGAACCTCACATGTTCTATTTCTGACTTTACGTGGAACCTCACATGTTCTGTTTCTCTGCAGGTACATCCGGACCATGTATCTGGGCATCCAGAGCCACCGGCAGAAGGAGAACCAGCGGTGGTTCTACTGGGCCATGATGTATGAGTACGCTGACGTCAACATGCTGCGGACTGCTGGAGGCCTTCCTGGAAAGTGCTCCTCAGCTGGTGCTGCAGCTCTGCATCATGATCCAGAGCAACAGGGCTGAGTGGCTGCAGTGTAAGAACTTCTTCTACATCACATCTCCATCAGCGCTCCATCACATCTCCGTCACATCTCCATCTCAGCTCCATTCCTGATGTTTTATGAGTCCTGTCTAGCTCCAGAACCTTCTCCTGACCATCCATCTCTGTACCTGGTTCCATCCTCCTCCTGTCCAGAGCAGCTCCCAGAGGAGGAGATTCAATCAGAACCTTGAAACCTTCATGTCTGCACAAACACCATCAGTGTGTCTCCATGTAGCAGATGATCCTCCATCGTTCTTTCCTGCTCTGACATTTCTGCTGCCTCCACTGGTCCACGACTGGAGGAACCAAAACATTTCTGGATGATCTCAGGAGTAATGATGTCTGAAGGACCTCAGCAAGCCATCAGGTCCACGTTAGACTGCCATTCTGTGGTGGAACTGTTCTACCAGCTTTAAAAACATCTATCAGGATCCAGCAAATATGTTGAAGCACAATCACCATCTGTAGAAAAAAGGTCACTGGGACCAAAAACCAGGTTCTGTGAAATGTTTGGATGAATGCTGACAATCTCAGAACTGGAAATCCTTAAATTGTCACCTCAAAAAAAACTTGTAACCTGGGAAGTCTTGTAGAGGTTCAGTATCTCCAGAAAAAATAAAGGTGGTACTGGAGCCACAGAAAGTTCCTGTAAGTGGAGAGCACCTTTAAAAAAAACTAGAAAGAGACGAGAGAGGCAGGCCACCAAGACACACAGTGGAGGCAGCATCATGGTGTGAAGCATGGTGGTGGCAGCATCATGATGTGAAGCACGGTGGAGGCAGCATCATGATATGAAGCATGGTGGAGGCAGCATCATGTGAAGCACGGTGGTGGCAGCATCATGATGAAGCACGGTGGAGGCAGCATCATGATGAAGCATGGTGGAGGCAGCATCATGATGTGAAGCATGGTGGTGGCAGCATCATGATATGAAGCATGGTGGAGGCAGCATCATGTTGTGAAGCACGGTGGTGGCAGCATCATGATGAAGTATGGTGGAGGCAGCATCATGATGAAGCACGGTGGAGGCAGCATCATGATGTGAAGCATGGTGGTGGCAGCATCATGATATGAAGCATGGTGGAGGCAGCATCATGTTGTGAAGCACGGTGGTGGCAGCATCATGATGAAGCACGGTGGAGGCAGCATCATGATATGAAGCATGGTGGAGGCAGCATCATGCTGTGAAGCACGGTGGTGGCAGCATCATGATGAAGTATGGTGGAGGCAGCATCATGATGAAGCACGGTGGAGGCAGCATCATGATGTGAAGCATGGTGGAGGCAGCATCATGTTGTGAAGCACGGTGGTGGCAGCATCATGATGAAGCACGGTGGAGGCAGCATCATGATATGAAGCATGGTGGAGGCAGCATCATGATGTGAAGCACGGTGGAGGCAGTATCATGTTGTTTCTCAGCAGCAGGTTCTGGAAAGCTTGCAAAGGTAGAGGGTAAATGAACAAGCTGATGATGAGACGTGAAGAAGATCAGTTTTCCATCCAGATGATGAATCGAAGCAAACAGACAAAGATCCTCAGAGATGGTTTAAAGACAACAAGGTGGAAGTTCTGGAGGAGTCAGAGTCCAGACGTCCATCCAGCTGAGGATCTGACCAACACATCCACATCACTGTTTGGTCAGAACATCTACAAGCTGGAAAACATCTTGTCAAACTTTCCACACATCTGATTGTACTGTTAAACTTGGTAAAATGTCAACTGTTGTGTGTCGAATGTGGTATTTTCAGTTGTAAAGTGTGTATTTATACACTTACAGGACCTTTCAGGGACCACCTTGTTTGAAAACTTTTGTTCCATGTTCAGGAGCCAGTAAATAGAAATGAGGCCTCTGCTGGATGCATTCAATCCTGTGGATCTGCTGGAACCTGTTTTATCTCAGGTCCTCTGACTGTATGTCTCTGTGTTCCAGGTGTCTCTGCCCTGTCCTCCCTCCTGTCCCTGGCCTGGGTGCTAGCATCTTACCACAAACTCCTGCGTGACTCACGTGACGACAAGAAGAGCATGAGTTACCGAGGTGCCCTGGTGCATCTGTTCTGGCGCCTCTTCACCATCTCTTCGCGGGTGCTCTCCTTCGCCCTGTTTGCCTCCGTTTTCCACATCTACTTTGGCATTTTCGTGGTGCTCCACTGGTGCGCCATGGCCTTCTGGGTCATCCATGGCGGCACTGATTTCTGCATGTCCAAATGGGAGGAGGTACTGTTCAACATGGTGGTGGGCGTGGTGTACGTCTTCTGCTGGTTCAACGTGCGTGAGGGCCGGACGCGGTACCGCATGGTGGCCTATTACACGGTGGTTCTGCTGGAAAACGCCGTCCTCAGCTCCCTCTGGTATGCGTACCGTGACCCAGCCACCACCGACGCCTATGCCTCTCTAGCCCTCTGTGGCGTCTTCCTGTGCTTTGCCTCAGGTGTGGCCTGCATGGTTCTCTACTACGGGGTTCTCCACCCCATGGGCCCCCGCTTGAGGGTTCTGGCCAGTTCCTGCTGTGCCGAGCTGCTGTGGGGCCTTCCGCTGCCCCCCGAGGCCGAGCCCATGGCCCCCACGCCGGGGCCCCGCGGCTCCCAGGCCACGCCCACTCCCACACGAGGTTTGGCAGGGGAGCAGGTGGAGTCGGACGAAACCGCCACAGACACCTGCCTTCCGGTTTTCCAGGTGAGGTCCACGGAGCCGGTGGATGCCGCCGGGAGGCCCATCCGGCCCGAGGGTCCACTCATCAAGATAGACATGCCCAGAAAACGCTACCCCGCCTGGGACGCTCACTTTGTGGACCGGCGCCTGCGCAGGACCATAAACGTGCTGCAGTACATTAGCCCCAACGCCGTGGGCATCAGGTACAGGGACGGGCCGCTCCTCTATGAACTCCTGCAGTACGAATCGTCCCTCTGAAGGCGTCTCCGTCCACCACCACAGTCTGGGTCAGCTCTGCTCCTTACCTCCATGCTCTCTCTCCTCCTCCATCTTCAGGACGTTTCCTGCAGGAGACGTCGGTTCTGTCACCTATCAGACACTCATGAGTTCTGTTTGGAGAAAACACAGAGAAGATGATGAACCTCCAGAAGCTCTGCGACATGCAGACGTCTCATATGGTCCCCTCCAGCTGACAGACGAGGGCTCTGTATGAGTGTGTAGATAACATATGAATGTTTCATTCTGAAATGTGTTGAATGCATTCTACTGTATCGGTGATTCAACCTGTGAATACTTGTGAAGGGCATACTGTACGTCCCAGAGACATGGGACTGACGCAAAGCCTGATGGGAATGATGGAGGAGCGTCTTGGAGGGGCAGGTCTTTGCACATCCCAACATTTACTGCCATTGTTTATGTAAAGCATCCAGATATCTGATCATGTTTACTGAGTCTGTAGCCCGGGTTCTAAATCAGAACCGGAATCTTCTGACTGTTGGTTAGAAACGGACACAAACAAAGCAGAACAGACCGGTTCTGCATTTCTGTTCAAAATCCTAAATGTTGGCAGAAAACGAAGCACACTGACCTTCAATCAGTCTCAGATGATGATTGTCACGGTGCAGACTGCCCCCCGGTGGAGGCCGGCTGTAACAGCAGCCTGATGGTGGCCCACATTCAGCAGACAGCACAGAATCTAAGAAACACCAGAGGAATGTAGACCAATGAGCACAATGTTTTCTAATTTGGTGAACCGTGTTAAAAACATTCCAAAGACTTTTTTAAAAAGATTGCAGATGTTTGTTAAACAGCAGGAGGTTGGAATCGTGTGTTAATGAGCACTTTAAAGTGCAAAGACAGCCTTCATGGAATCCTCCACCATTCCCTGTGAACCCTGCAGAGTTCCCCTTAAACTTCCCTGCTGGTTCCTCCTTCGGTTATTAATATCTGCTTATCGGCAGCAAACACAACTTGTAATAAGTTCCTGAAAAATTCTGACAAATCTGAGAGGATATTTCTATGCTATCACCCTTCAGTGTGTATTTGTGTCTACATTTATAGTCATTGAGCTATATTTTGCCAGAACACACAGTTTTTTACATGAGAAAAGTGTTAAACTCCTCTCGGAGCCGATGCTCTCGTCGAGGTGCCGTTAAAACAAAGCCAAATCTTATCTTACAGTACTGTCTCCAGTTTATTTGCCCCTTAGAACCAGTTGAATGAATCTGTGCCATGTTTAGGCCTGCTGGTCGCTGATCTCCACTCCGATACCCACTCAAAAATAGAAAAACATGCCTTCTAGGTCACAGGACTGAAGTTTCCAGAGAGGGCTACTGAACAATCCATAAGGAAAATGAATGCATTTCCAGTTTTCTCTGTTAGTCGCTGATCCATCTGAAGCTGTCTGGTGTGTTTTTTACATTGTGGTGTTGGCATGACTTCAGTGTGAGGCGTTAATTCAGATTCACCCAACAGGAGCTGCCTGAAGCCCAGCACCACTCAGATTCCTTGTCCTGGCCGGCTGGCGCTGCCTCGCTGTGGCCTCCGGTGCCGGTAACATCGTACTGTAAAAGGCAGCCGCCGGCCGAGTCCAGGCCAAAGGTGAGGAGGGTTTTTGCCGGGGATGGAAAAGAACACGAGGACAGATGGTGCTGAAGGGCTGAGGAGTCCCGGTCCGTCTGTGGTCCGTCCTCGGCCTCTTCTCTCCGTTCTGTCCTCTCGCCGAATGTTCAGCTCCATCCCCGGTTGCTGCTCCGCCCTCTTCCCGTCTCCACGGTGCCGGGCCTCGGAGCACTTCCACCAAACGCCCTCTGGTAGCTGAACTACGGGGTTGAGGCTGAACAAACGGAGATCCTGACATGAGAACATGCAATGAGGTACACTGCCACAGCTCCACCATCCAGGGTCTGCCAGCCGACGTTCAGCCCTGACGATTGAGAACTGTTGGGTCAGCTAGCAAACATCCGGCACGCCGTCTGTAGGTACATGTATGCAACCTGTTCTTCATCAGAGCCTCCATGTAGTAGTGAATGAACAGCCATGTTAGTGAGTGAGATGAATACTAAGAAAAACAGCCAATACAAGGGTTCCTCAGGACCAACAACCAGACCACTGAACCAGCTGACTCAGGGGTGTCTCAATGCAGTCCTCATCCCCACGCATGTCCTCAAGGGTCTCCATGTTTTCCTGAACACAGCGTCCCGTCGGTGGACAAACCTCTAAATTGTCTTCATTGTACCGTGGGTCGGGCCAGTTTTTTGTGGTAGTTGGCTGCCTGGCGTACAGAGCATCTTTTCCAGACACGGACTCTCGTCCAATCAGGTGCAAATACACTGTGATCCTCCATGTGTGTGTGTTGGACACACCGCCTCATAAGATCTACAACTGGGCTGCATTTCATCTAGTGGTGCTTAATGTCGAGTATTTATGCTTGCGTATTCGTGTCATTAGAATAGTGGTAACTACAGTTAATTAAACCGATTGATTTTAAACGTCTACAAAGCGTCTCTATGTACAAGTCTGGATTTTTATGAAACATGCAGTATATTTTAGGTATTTCTACAGAACAATCACCATTTTACATTCTCTAAACAGTGACTAGATAGAAGCAGATGAAAGGTGGGTTTGATATATTTTTCTTGTTTCTTTAAACGGGTCTAAGAGCTAAGCGGTTCCTACGCTGTGCAGCGTAGAACTCAGGCTGCCACACTTTATACCATGAACAACCAGAACCCTCCTGTCCGGTCCGCTGCCACGCCTGATAGAACCAACACACAGCAAGAGCGTGTGAACATCGTTCTCCTCGGTCCTTGTTGTGCCTTGTTCTTTTGGGTGCTTCGATGCAGCCACGGCAGCCAGGTCCGCAAACAACAACGCCAACGTCTTTCTTTACTCGTTTCATGTGCCAGCACGCACCCAACCAGAACCTCCCCGTCTGCATCGCAGAACCAGAACCAGACCGGTTCTCTGTTCTTTCCGTCAATTGTTCAGTCTTACAGCTTCATCAGAACGACACTGTTTCAGAACCAGGTCTAATCAGGTTCTGTCAGAGATGCAGGAGAACACGAAAGGCGAGACTGAACATGTTGTGTAGGGAACACAGAGTTCCTCAGCAGATCAACACTCAGAAAAATAAGGGTTCTGACAGAAACCAAAAAATGGTTCTTCCTAGTGATGCAGTAGAAGACTCATTTCAGTTACACTAAGAACCATTTAGCCAGAGGTCCTTCAAAGAACCCCCAAGAGTGCCTCAAAGAGCCGTCAGCAAATGGTTCCTTTAGGCACCATCAGAGTAAGAACAGGTTATCTGAGGAACTATTCCTAAAAATGTTTCTTACAAGAGCCAACAAAGGTGCCTCAAAGAACCATCAACAAATTAGTTTCTTTAGGTACCACAAATGGTGCTCCAAGTTACTTAAAGAACCATTTTCCAGACCGTTCTTTGTGGATCCACCTGTTCTGGTTCTACTTTGAGAACAGGACCTTGTAATCATTTAGGTCATCTTAAACCCAAAAGTCAAATGTGAGAATTTACAGCATTTCGGGGTTCCTTCCATTAGAACCTGTAATATTTTAGGTTGTTCTGACAGAACATCACGTTCTAGCATGTCAGTTCAGCATTCTGTGGAGAACGTTTCTCTGTTTTCTGATGTTTTATCGACCAAATTATAAAATGATGTTCTGCTGCGGCTCAAAAAACCAAAGAACTCCAATATACATGAAGAACCTTTAGAGGACCACGGAAAGCTGGTGAAGAACCATCCTCTAAATAAACAGGTTCTTTATTTGGTTCCTTGTTTGAAGAACCACTGAGGAACCTTTATTTTTCTGAGAGTGCAGCTCCAGCTGATGGAATGTTTGTCATTTTGATGGTTCTAAGGAGAACAGTAACAGAAACCAGCCACGATTCTGAAGGTCTGATTGTTTTCTACTCGTGTCTCTGCCTTCACTTCTTCTTCTTCTGTCTTGATTCTGAATGATTTGTGGTTCCAGGACGTAACAGCAGCTGATGAAAGCGACCCGATCACTGGTTCTCCTCCCAGCATGCCTTTAGAACCCACATTCAGCATGCCAGTGCTCTGATTTCTGCATTAATGTGTAGCAGCAGGCCGTCGTAGTGTTTGACCATCTGCTGGAGATAAAACGGTGCATTTTCTGCTTTTCTTTGTGTTAATGACCTGGTGCTGAACAAACGTCTCAAGGTGCTACCACGGTGGACTGCACGGTCCACCTTCAGAGAGCTCAGCAGAACCTGCAGAACCCAAACCTGCAGCCTCCAACGTTCTGCAGCAGCACCTCAGATCCTCACAGTTTACAGCAGAACTCAACTCTATGGTGCCATTTTAAGTTCCAACCTGCACAGAAACAACAGCTCCAGCTCCGGTTCTCTTTTATTCCGTCTGCTCTAGGATTTCTGTTCCTGAGAGAATCAAAGTGGCAGAAGACAAAATGCATCTTTTTAGCACAGGAGAACAAATGTACTTGTGCTCCTGGAATTTGGGTAAAACTATATATAGAACGTGATTGCTGTGTTGTAAATTCCTGTCATCTATATGTCCTTAACCTGTGTGTATCTCTTTCTGTTGTTCTTGTAGAATTGGCTGTAACCTTTTGTTCCAAATGGATTTGATATTCCGATGAAGCGCCTATGGTTGTCATATTATTGCTGCTGATTTTTGGAATTGTTATCCGAGGTGTTGGGAGATCTTGCTTTGTTTCTCTTCAGTCAGTTTTAGATTGTGTTAGCTTGTCGTGTATTGACGGATCTATCGGGATGCTGTTCCAGATGCCGTGGCGTCTTTATGAACGTGGACTCATACGACCTATAAGGAATGATTTCTTTGTTGTTGTTCAATATAAAATGTAAGTAAATCGTTTCATGGAATCCCCGTTCTTTAAAAAAGCAAAACTGATGTCCAGTATTGTACCTACGCCCTATTTTTGGGAACAATATGAATATTATTAATAACATATGGTGCTAAAGTTCTTTTTGTATGTTTTGGTTTTTAGATGAAAACAGAAATATTATGCTGAAAATGTAATGTTAAGCCTTACTGTAGATTCATATATCAGACTGTTCATCCCAGAAGAGAAAAATAAATATAGTATTTGAAAGTGAAACCTGTCAGCAGCGTGTTCTTGTTCACATCTCACTCCAGATGCGCCACCTGCACAGGTGGAGCGTGTCAGAAAACACACCTGGGACTGTTTCAATGTTCTCATTCAACTCTATTTAGACTCACAGCAAAGACAGAAGATGTAGTCGTACAAATGCCAAAACGGAGATCAAATTGGCAATAAAAATATTTTAAATGACACATTAGCCAAAATATAATTATGGGATGCTTGTCTGTCTGCTGACAGCTCCTCTTTCATCTGCACACGCCGTATAATATACACTATAATATATAATTGTCCATTTTATATTATTCTGTGTTATCCAGTGTGTAATATGTAGTCTATCATATTATATAGTCTATATAACATTATCCAGTTTATAGATTATTCTTATTATTTTAGCATGTATTGTCAGTCTCTGTTATTATTATGTAATCATTTTTATATTCATTCTGTAGTCTATAGTTTCATATATTATTATTCTGTAGTTCATATTTTTATATTTTGTGTATTTCCAGTGTTTATTGTTATTATTATTGTTTTTTTTTTCTTTCTTTCTATCTGCTGCTGTTTTGGTCGGAGCGCCGCAAAGCATGCTGGATCTCAGCTCTACGCCCAAAATGGCGGCCCGATTGAAAAGTTTTTCTTGTTTTCTTGGAGTTTGTTTTCTTTACGGAATATTTCTGTAGCTGCTCTATCTGTACGGAAACTTCAGGTTTTACATTTTTGAGGAACTCCGGCAGTTTTTCTGACGGCTGGAGGATTAAACAGGGACCAGGATGGCGTTTTGCTATCAGCTCAAAATTGGGCATCGCTTTACCAATGCTAGACTAGGCTAGGCTAAGCTGAGCTAGGCTCGCTGCCATCCTGGCGGCTCCGTGTTCTCTCCTGGAAGCTGAGCGGAATATGAAGAAGAGGATCTTTACATAGAGATGGAGGATGATGTGAAAAAAGTGAAAAAGGTAAGTCTGGCAGTTGGCGGAGTTTTACACAAAGTTGATAACTTATCAGCTAGTTAGCTTAGCTGTTAGCCGCTAAGTTAGCAGTTGAATATCAGGTAAAGTTTAGCGTCAGTTAGCCGAGCAGCTAACAACGTCTGGCTCTCAGTACAGTACTGATTAACTGTGTTTTTAATCACCAAATGTCTCTTAAAATGGAGAAATCTTTACCCTTTAAAATATATTTAAATGAAAGATGGACTCAGAAGAAGCGAACGAAGTGTTTGAAGTTTGGAAAGTTAGCGTCCCCTTTCGGAACTCCATTCAGCTTTCTAGAGTTTTTATTCTTTACAGCTCTCTAAGGTCATCATGAGCTCTGTTTGTCACAGGGAAGGCTGGTTAGATGTGTTCGCTGTCACCGTGGACTTCGGCTCATCAGCTGGGTGTCAATAAGCAGAGCTGGATGATTTAAGGAGGACATCTGGAGACAGATGTTATAAGAGCCGCAATATTCCAAGCATTTCTTTAAATCTTTTGCACTGAAACAAACATAAAAATAAAGAGGAGGACGTTATTTTGCTGCAGTCTGTTATCAACAACCCTGTTCCCTCCAGACAGTTAACAGTCTAACACTTTATTTCTAATATTATGAGACACATCTGGATGCTTTAATAACTGAATTAATTGTCCAGTCCTATAATAATACATTTAATATGTATTGAATCCCATTTAATAGTGTTTTAAGTCCTGTTTATGAGTAGCTCTGAGTTTTATGGCCTCTGAAAGACATCTGATCTATTTCTTCGCCTCTAAATGATGTGATTTCTGCTGGAGCATTTATTTATTCTATTAAACACAATATAACAACCAAACAACAAAGGCAGTTATTTCAGGTGAGGTTTAGAAGAGAAAGTCTCCTCTCTACAGGTGCTATAACCAAATACTAAAGTCATAAATCCACAGAAATGAGCAAACAAGCAGCCAAAGTAACCCTCAGTGATTCATGTCTAAAGGTGTGTTAATATAAAGCTGAACAGTGCACGTATATGTACTGGAACCATCTCTGTTTTCTGTATTAAATAAACTAATTAGGGTGCTTTATATTTCCATCTGTGTATAACTTTTCTAAGCTCCAGTATTTATTAATAGATTTAAAAGTCGTGTTGGGGCGCCACCATCGGAGGCATCTTTAGAATATTACACGTTTGTTTTCTAACATAAAGACACAAACTGCTTCAGAACTATAAATAAATGACAGTAATTAAACAGATTTCTAATTAGATGATAATCGGAGCGTTCTATAAATTCTGAGACGGTTCTGTGTTCTGCTGTCCAGTTAAACAGAGAAATAATAATTGAAAATAAGCAGGATAAAGTCAGAGCTTACCTGTGATTCCTGGTTGTTCTGACAGGTTCCTTCAGGTGTTGGAGCCCTGACAACGCTCTGATCTTTACGGTCCTATCTCCTCCTCCGTCCTGACGTGAGGAACGTTTCCTCAGATGAAGGTTAGAACATGAACCCAGTATGAAGACGCCGTTAGAGCCGTTCTGATACTCCATCTGTTAGTGAAGAGAAGCTTCTCGTGGTTTTAACCGTTTAGTGAACATGAGGAAGCTGATCTCCCCATGGATTTAGAGAAGATTCAGGCTTCATGATGGGATCAACTCCACAGAACCGACCCGTCTGTTTAGAACCGCACAGTACACTAATCCTGAGCTTCAGTTTAATGTGTTCAAACTGAGGGTTTATAGACTCACACGTCACGTGTTAAATCACAGCTTTCCTACAAATACTGCCACATAAAAACATGACAAATCAAATTATAATAACGGTCAGAAATCACAGTTAGACGTTCTCCTCCAGTCATTCAGCCCTGAAGTGATCTTAATGTGATGCTCTTTATCCTTCATTTATGTAAATATAACGTGTATTAACTCTATCTGTAACCTGTTACATCCTGGTTCTACCAAACACCACCTTCTACCCAGAACATCTGATCAGTTCCATCTTTGGTTAGTATCTGAGGCCTCAGATCAGAAGAACATCCATAAACGGTGCATTTATTCCTTTACTGTAAGGAACATAAAATAATAATTAACCTCATTATTAATTAGTGTGATCAATAAACCACCTGTATTGACCTGCAGCTGTTCACTGCTGGTTCATGGTGATGCTGTTCTTCATCAGTTCTGGGTGGTTCCACTTGGTGGAGACAGAACACAGTTTTATGTCCACCGTCTGGAGTTTAGACTAAAATACAGGTTAAAGCCCAGAACCCCGCTTAGAACCTGATTATGGAGTTCTACTCTTTAGAACCTGATTTTACACACACACACACACACACACACACACAGACACACACACACACACACATACATATATATATATATATATATCGCTTTAAGGTCCAGGCATTTTCCGCCCGAAATTTCTACTGAGATCTACAGAAAGTAAATTGAATGCTGTTCTTGAACTGTTTGGAGTACATGCATGGTTGGGGTCTCCTTTGAAAGCTGACAACCTGAATTTTCACCCAGTGCAGTCAGAATTACTCTAGGTGCTACTGGCACAGAGTATTTCATGTTGGCACACACTGAATTAGGATGAATTTTTTTCTCGCCTACATTTTTTCCCCTAATAAAACACCTGAAAATCAGTGTGGCAGCACTGTAAGAGCTTGAAAACACAATATTGCAAAAGCCTGGGGTCTTACATAGTTCAGGTCAAAATTTCAGAGCAATACTACAAGAAATGAGTGTTTCACACATGTATTTGTACTGATATGCCCCGCCCCTGTCAATGTTGGACAGCCTCTGTACACCCTCTGCACGATGGTATGTGTTCGTTTTCAGCCCATTTTCACTCCAAAAACTCATACAGAACTCAAAAAATCACTTCAGATAGGCTTCAGTGTCGATCACACACACAGATTAAAAGGAACACAGAAACAGCAGGTGGAGCCCGGAGCTCACGTTTGAGAAGTCACATAACCCCGCTAGCAGAGGCGGGATTTATATTCAAGCCATTCAGCAAGCTCATTGGCTACCAGGCCTGTCAATCTAACGTTTCCTCCGACGTGATTTGCTGAGAAACAAGTCAATCAAGTGATGTAATCCATATCTGTCAGACTCGGCCATGGTTGGCTAAATCGCCGAAGTAGGCGGAAACGAGTCACCTGATTGGTTGAAGTTCGGTTTGAAGCGGTAGAGAAGCCTCCAGTATCCATTTTGAGTCCCGAACAAAGGAAATACGAGCATGTTTGATAAACTTATAATACAAAAATGCACTGAATATGAAACACACAGTGCCACCACGCGCCGCGTGCACGCGCACGGAGCCGATCGTTTTCTGGATTTTTTTACTTATTTCGAGACATGTTTTGGCCAAAGTATTATACTGGATTGTTTCCTCTGCATGGCTAAGCTTGGGTTCTGGCCGGTTTTTGTGGATTATCTTCTTTTTTAGAAGATAATCTAAAAATTTTGGTGGCTCTACAGTGAAGTTATTGAATATATGTGTAGTGTCTCTTTTCGCTGTTGCAGCGGTTTTGCTATTTGCAGACGGTCCCTGTTCACTCGTTGCACCGCCGGCTGCTCATAGACGCCAATGTTATTTCTGTAGCTTGAAATACAGCGACTTTTGATAAAATTGGCCTTGTAGCACATTGTCTACCTTACAACGATTTGAAAGAGGCATCGTTCATGTTTTGACAACATATATCTCATGAGTTATTGATGCCGGAAGTCCGAATCTGTGAATATCTTTCCAACTTTACCGAACTCCGCCAGATTCATTGTAAACTAAACTAATGCACGTGTCTGAGTTTGCAAAGAACTAAAACTGGACTTAATTTACAGCAATTTAGGCTGTACAATGGGCTGATTCATACGCCAATTGCCACGATTCATAATCTCAAATTATGTTTGTTTTGTTATTAAGCCTCCTTAGCCTCCTCATTAGCCTCCTTGCATTAGAAGGCCCGGCTCGTTAGCGTGCAAGCTAAGCAGTACCGTCTTTCGTCCATAAACTGTATATCAATTAAAACAGTACAGTTTCATGAAATAAATAAATTACAAGAAGTTGGATGTGTTATTTACTTGACCTGTGAGGCGTCACCTGCCCCGGTAGGTCCACCGGGTCCACCCGGCGTCTACTCTTTATAAATGGCGCATGCGCGTTTGGAGCAATCGGTGTTCGATTACCTTCCCCTGTGACCTATGTGACGTCATTCCAGTATTTTTCTACTCGTACCCATAAACTTGAATTTGTCCTCACAGGGCAGACTTCGTAGTCGTAGAAATTAGAGTTGCGCTCACAACTTTTAGGTTCATACTCGTAAAAACAATCCTAACCTTAAATTTATCAAACTCATGCATATGACAGCAGAACTTTGTGTACAACTTTTTTATTAACATACAAATGTTTAACATTACGAATACGAATGGTTAGAATCGTGGATGAATACTTTTGACAGTAATCTTATTCCATACATTTTTGACCAGGAACGAGCGTCCAAAGACCGTCCAGCTGTACACCTTTACGTGACTTGTTGTTTGTTGGACAAATGTGTTTATATTACCCGCTGTGGTAATCACATCTGAAAGTGGTTTATACCGGCGGATTCATGAGAATCTCAGCTTTCTATGTGTGTATAGTGTTTGTGTAATCGCGTTTGCAGTGTCGTTCTATTTTGGAAAATGCTTATGCAGATATCAAAACGGCCCGCCTGCGGGCCGGTGTACTTTAACAGGATATACACATACACTAGATTCTAGATTGGGGATAAAGCGATGAATGGATGATGGTGAATGATGGATGGATGATGGATGATGGAGATGTTTCAGGAGGTGACTACTCAGATCCAGTAAAGTGTGTTTTTATTTCTTTTTTCCCCTCAGATCTCACTGTTTTCTGTCATTCTGACCATTTAATGAATAAAGTCATTAGAGCTGAACTAAAACGGTTAAACTGGTTTAAATGTTGGGTTTCTAGTTTTCATTCTGACTGCTGTGGTGCTGCTGTGGGTGAATAAAACCTTCTGGACAGGACCTCAATGAGTCACTGATGACCAGGAGATGTGGTTGTTGGAAGGCTGGTTTGTTGTTGGTTGTAATTGTTCTTGACTGTTGGAAAGTTTAAAGTTGAGCTTCGTTTGTGCTCTGTGTTTCACCGTAAACGGACTTTAATGGTTCATGTTTCACAGGCTGAAGCTATGAAAAGTTCATGAGCTGTTAATAATTCAACTGCTTTGAAACCTGAAGTCTGATCTGGTAGATGAACCTTCAGTGTCAGGTTCAAACACACCTGGACAGGTGAGTTTATGTGAATGACTTAGTAGAACCATAGCTGCAGCTTATTATTATTATTTTTTTATTAATTAATTGGGCTGAACAGGAAAATATCTGGGCTGCACAGTGGACTAGTGGTTAGCACTTTGGCCTTGCAGCAAGAAGATCCCCGGTTCAAATCCCGGCCTGGGATCTTTCTGCATGGAGTTTGCATGTTCTCTCTGTGCATGCGTGGGTTTTCTCCGGGTACTCCGGCTTCCTCCCACAGTCCAAAAACATGCTGAGGTTAATTGGTTCCTCTAAATTGTCCGTAGGTGTGAATGTGAGTGTGATTGTGTGTCTGTATATGTAGCCCTGTGACAGACTGGTGACCTGTCCAGGGTGTCCCCTGCCTTCACCTGAGTCAGCTGGGATAGACTCCAGCACCCCCCATGACCCTAGTGAGGATAAAGCGGTGGATAGAGGATGGATGGATGTAGGAAAATATCTGGTTGGGGTTTTCCCAGCAAGGATTCTCTGAAAACTGATTGTAAGTTAAAAAACTAAATAATTAGTGAAAGTCAGAAATAGGACTTGATGTCTAACTGATTATGCAGACATTCTGCCTGATGAAGGTCCTCTGGAGGTAAATCTGTGCTCCTCTGTTCAGCTCACAGGAAGCAGATGTGGTTTCTGCAGCAGATCATGGTTCCAGTGGTTCAGCAGATGTTGGACGCTGAGCTGCAGAGTTCTGATGGAACACGTCTACATGTTAGCATGTTCATATCCAGATTTTAAACCGACGATGTGAAGATAAACGAACAGAATCTGTCTGATAGAAGTTCATCTACTCTGATTTAAGGTTCAAAGGTTTAAAACTTTAACAGAACAACCTGTTGAACTGCAGACCCACCTGAGCAGAACATCTGAAACAAACAACATGAAGAAGATCATTCACAACCACTAACGCGATTCTAGAAGACAGACCATGGAAACAAACCCACCTGGTCTCAGGTACATGTAACTATGTGAGATGTTTAGGGAACATCTGTGAGGCGTTAAGATAATCCTTTATTACTCCCTGTGTCCGGGGAAATTTCCCATGTTACAGCAGCACAATAAACAACAATATAATTATAAGCATGATAATATTCACAGTAAGTTCAAGAGTGTAGGATGGAAAAGTAGCTTAAGGAGTGATGTAAAGTACAAAAACATTAAAATGGTGCAGGAACTGTGCAGATTATGTGGTGAAAGATGATGTGATAGCGTCCAGTTTATGTTAACATCATCCAGTGATGCTGGTGTTATAAAGTCTTATAGCAGATGGAATGAAAGATTTGCGATAGAGTTCCTTCTTACAGATTGGGTGTCTCAGTCTGCTGCTGAAAAAGAGACTCCACAGTGTCATGCAGTGGGTGAGAGGGGTTGTCCCTGATGGATGTGAGCTTTGCCAACATCCTCCTCTATGGAGTCCAGGGAACAGTCCAGCACAGAACCGGTCCTCCTCACCAGTCTGTTCAGTCTCTTTCTGTCCCTTTCAGAGCTCCCTGCTCCCCAACAGACCACTGCATAGAAAACAGCAGACGCTACCACAGAGTCATAGAATGTCCGGAGCAGAGTCCTGCACACTCCAAAGGACCTCAGTCTCCTCAGCAGGTGGAGACGACTTTGGTCCTTCTTGTACAGGACCTCTGTGTTGTGTGACCAGTCCAGTTTGTTGTTGAGGTGAACACCCAGGTATTTGTATGAGTCCACTATCTCAATGTCCAAACCCTGGATGTTCACCGGTGCAGGCTGAGGTGTCCTCCTCCTGCAGAAGTCGATGGTCATCTCTTTCGTCTTACTGGCGTTGAGCTGCAGATGGTTTCTCTCACACCAGTCGACAAAGTCAGAGATGACTGTCCTGTTCTCCAGCTCGTCTCCATCAGACACACACCCAACAATGGCTGTATCATCAGAGAATTTCTGGAGGTGACAGCTCCCAGAGTTGTAGTGGAAGTCTGATGTGTACAGGATGAAGAGAAAGGGAGAGAGCACTGTCCCCTGTGGGCCCCCATGCTGCTGACCACTACATCAGACACACAGTCCTGAAGCCTCACGTACTGTGGTCTGTTGGTGAGGTAGTCGATGATCCAAGCAGCCAGGTGACAGTCTACTCCCGCTCCCTCAAGCTTCACCCTGAGCAGAGAAGGCTGGATTGTGTTGAAAGCACTGGAGAAGTCAAAGAACATGACCCTCACAGTGCTGCCGGTGTCCTCCAGGTGAGTCAGCGATCTGTGCAGCAGGTAGACGACTGCATCATCTACTCCAATGTTCGGTTGGTAAGCAAACTGTAGTGGGTCCAGATTAGGGTTCACCAGGGGGAGTAGATTCCTGAGGATGATCCTCTCCATCATCTTCATCAGATGAGAAGTGAGGGCCACAGGTCTGAAGTGGTTTGGCTCCCTGGGGTTCCTGGTCTTTGAGACAGGAACCAGACAGGAAGTCTTCCACAACACAGGAACCCTCTCCAGACTCAGGCTCAGTTTGAAGATGCAGAGCAGCACCTGACAGAGCTGGTCTGCACAGTCTCTGAGGAGTCTGGAGCCGATTCCATCAGGACCTGTGGCTTTCCTGGTCTTGATCTTTTTTAGCTCACTTTAGGATTTAGGGAACATCTGCGAGGCCTTTAGGGAACATCTGCGAGGCCTTTAGGGAACATCTGTGAGATGTTTAGGGAACATGTGTACCCATGTATTTAAAGAGCAGCATGTTATGGGAGGAATTTAAACCAGGAAGCTCCAGAGTTTAGATGAAATCCTTTTATTAATGACAAATGCAGTTATTGCTGAAGTTCTGCTGGTTTGTGATGAACCCCAAGTGTCTGATTTAAAAACAGCTGCTATTATTCACTGCAGCAGTGAATCAATAATTGATTTATTGGCTCAGAAAATAGCTTTAAATGTGAGATGATTGTAGTACTGATCAGATCATCCTGTTGTCCATCATTCAGCAGCTCTGGTCTGCTGCTGGGGTTTGATCTGTTAAATCAGCAGCTCAGAGATCAGAAAGGCTCAAAGGAGCTTTCTGCAGGTTCTTCTAGATAATATCTTCTGTGCAGATGTTCTCCTCTATAAATTTATACCTCATCCTTTACATGTTCTTCAGGTCATCTCAGTAGAACTACCAGAGGTCCAGGTGGAGTCCTGCAGGTTTCTGGTTGTCGTTCCGTCTCCGTGTTCTGGGCGTGTCTAACAGCAACCTGGTGTTTTCTGCAGGCGTGTGGTGCTTCTGCAGGCGTGTCTAGCAGCACACAGCTCGTGTCTTGACAGGAAGTGGTGGTTGTGAGGTGGAGGTAGAGTTGGTGACTTCCTGTGGGGGGGGGGGGGGGGGGCGACTCCCTGAAGGTCTCAGCTGTCAGGCAGCAGGTGGTCAGGAGGACAGCGCTCATGGAGACCGAGGTAACGTTAGAAACATGCGTGTTGGCGTGTTTGAGTGTCTGCTGGTAGGTTTTCCTGCTCTGTGGTGTAGAGCTGCAGGTTTCCGTGCAGCTTTTTAAAGTCAGGGTTTAACGATGCAGTAGAACTGAACAGAAGTTCAGTTGTCATTTTTTTGTTGTTGTGAAAAGTACTAACGTAATTGTAACTGGAGAACCACAATGGTATGCCACTGTCTGTGTTGGCCAGCAGCTGATTTCTGGGGATAAAGGGGCAGACATAAAAAGACTTGTCTTCTTTCTGCTCCCTTTCATTCTTGTTTGGTGACTTTATTTACATGAAACATTTTTTATTTTACAAATGAATGAAATAAAACAAAGTGTTTTGAGAGAGAATGAACATCATTAGTGTTTAGCTGCTTGTTGTTGAGCTGTACTTCCTGTTCTACGTCTGTTATTGCTCAATGCTCAGGGTTAGCGCTGAGCAACACGTATTGAGTAACATGGAGCTTCCAGCGCCGTGAAGGAAGCAGAAGTCCGATTGGTTGGAGACGTTCCGACCCGACTAGAGTCAGCTGGGTTCAACAGAACAACCAGACCTGATGGGTTTCGGCAGAGCAACCTAATGTCAGACTAATTTAACATAGAAAAGATCAAAGAATAACAGGATATAATTAATTAGAGGCTTTGGGATTATTTAATCAGGTTTGGGTCAAATATCAATATTTGACACAAGAAGTAAAATTCTTCAGTTCAATTAAATGTTTGAGACTGAATGATGAATATTCATACACAGGAACTTAAACCACTAAATGTTTGTGTCATTTCTATTTACAGTGGGTACAGAAAGTATTCAGACCCTTGAAATGTTTCTCTCTCTGTGTCATTGCAGCCATTTGCCAAAATCAAAAAAGTTAATTTTATTTCTCATTAATGTACACTCAGCACCCCATCTTGACAGAAAAAAACATAAATGTACAAAATTTTTGCAAATTTATTAAAAAAAGAACAACTGGGAGTTTGGTTCTAGATTTATACCAGGGCATGATGGGTCTGGTGGGAGGAGGAGCTGTGGAGGTGGACCAATCCAACGGGCTTGGAGGTGTGGAGAACCTGAGAGCAGGTCTGGAGCTCCAGGTGGGATCTGGAGCTCGATCTTCATCCAGCTGTGATCAATAATCTCCACCAGACGTCCCAACACAGAAGCTCTACATCAGGGGAGTTAACCCTTTACGCTTCAGTGTACCGCCGGCAGTACACCTACTAATTTGCATAGGAATTTCAAGAATGTCCGACAGCTGCAAACCTGATTATACAAACACTATACGCCGATGGAAAGCTTAGATTCTCATGAATCCGCCGGTATAAACCACTTTCAGATGTGATTACCACAGCGGGTGAGAAAAACACATTTGTCCGACAAAAACAAATATTCATCCATCCGTTCTCTATACACGGCTTCAAAGCACACAGCGCGACTCACATTTCCGGGTTCATTATTACACACAGATGAAAATATTCCACAAAAAACGGCCATAATCCAACCTTTTACATCAGATGACACAAGCCAGTAAACTATTTTGTCCAAAACATGTCCTGAAGTCGGTATAAAATCCCCGAATCGGTCGTTTTCAAGGAAATGCACCTCGCGCTGCCCGTCCAATATTCCCTGTATTTTTCGTAATTTTTTTTTATTTAAAAATAGAATATTAGCGATTTTTTTGTACTGAAAACGGCTGGAATTGACTGAAGCTTAAAGGGTTAAACTGATCTTAGGCCAGGTTCCACATCCAGTCCAGTCTGATCTCCAGCGGACCGGACCAGTAAAACCACAGCATAAGAACCTATAAATAACCACAACTCCTGGATTTCTAAGACACACAGATATCTATATAGTGTTTCACTGTGATCAAACGACAAAACAACAAAAATAAGACAAAATAATTACAAAAGCAAGAAAAAAATGACAAAAAAGTCGACTATCAACACAAGCGAGACAAAAAAAACCAAAATGGCAGAAATGAGAAAACAACAAAAAAACAGACAACTGACAAATGAGACAAAAAAAACCAAGAACAAGACAAAATGTCACAAAAATGAGACGCCAAACGACAAAAGAATTATTTTGTATTTTACTTTCTGATCCAAACAACTTGTCATGGTCTAGAAATGATTTTAAATTTATAGTTTTACTAATTTACAATCTGCAGTTAATGTCTTCTGTGGAGTTTTTCCACTTTGATTGGACCCTCTGGAGGACCACTTTTGGTCCTTCTGGAGATTGATGGAGCTCAGCATGCAGAGATGTTTCTCCAGTCTGGTGGTAGAAGCAGTCAGATGTTCTCTGTGGGGCCGTTTACGCGAGGACGCTTGCAGGTAAAAACGTCAAAATATTTCAACAAAACACCCTATCGTTTATACGAGGACGGCGTTTTGGGGGCTTAAAAACGCAAAAATTTGAAACCGGCCTCCAGAGTGGAAAAGTAGAAAACTCTCCGCCGTTACGTTTCCGTCTGAACAGCAAAACGCAAAACTTTGCCGAGATCTGACCACGTCGCGCACGCGATTACGTCACATATGTGCTTTGGTTTGCCGGCCGGTACAAGGACGTAAACAAAGATGTGATTATTTCCATCCTTCGTACCTTCAAGCAGCTCTGGCAGCTCTATGTTCACTACAGGAGTCGTACCAACAAACGTACAGAATCTGTACAGATTCCATTCATGAACATTTACCGCGGCGGAGATCCATAAAGGGAGATAGTACGCATGCGCGTAGACATGGCAGAGTTTTGTCACAGCGCCACCCAGCTGCCTGGCATGCATATCCAATAGAATTCCACACACTATAGAGTCACCGTATATACGCAGATTTCCTTCAAAACCGCTCGTCTAAACGTGAAATGACAAGACCCCACTTTTGCGTTTTCTGTTAAGATGGTCCTCGTGTAAACGTAGCCTTAGTCTCTGTCTCTGTCCTCAGCCTGGCATTGTGTCTCCGTTCAAGCGAGTGTTTCTGAAAGGAGAGAAGGGTCGAGATAAGAAGGCCCAGGAGAAGACCAACGAACGGAGACCTCTCCACACCTTCTCCCTGTCCCAGCCCGACCACCGCATCGACCCTGACATCCTGCTCAACGACTACATCGAGAAGGAGGTCAAAGTGAGTGGGGAGAACCACCCATCCTCTGGTTCTGTTTCTTCTCTGTGGTTCTAAAGTGTCTGATGTTCTGTCCAGTATCTGGGCCAGCTGACGTCAGTTCCAGGATACTTGAACCCGTCGAGCAGGACGGAGGTTCTGCAGCTCATCGACAATGCCAGGGTGAGAACCTTTAGATCGCTGGTCTGATGATCTGTGTGAAGCCTGAAGGTTCTGAGTGTCTGCTTGTTCCGTCAGAAGTCCCATCAGTTGGCGGGCCAGCTGACGACGGAGCAGGACGCCGTGGTCAGCTTATCAGCCTACAACATCAAGCTGGTGTGGAGAGATGGAGAAGACATCATCCTGAGGGTTCCCATCCATGACATCGCTGCCGTGTCCTACATCAGAGACGACTCCCTACACCTGGTGGTCATCAAGACAGGTAAATAAATTAACAGGAGACCAGAACCTGGATCCTGTTCATCATCTGCAGCTTTTAGGAGTTTAAATGTTGGACAAAGAGAATAACAGGATGTGATCGTGGTGTCTAATTGGAACAGGAGCTTCTAACAACCTCTAATCATGGCTACCTGAGATAAAGTGTCCTCCAGTGAAGAACAGATTCAGAATCAGTGATTTTAAACAGTGAAATGCTCCAGAAGATCCAGGTGAATATTTCACCTGCAGGGTGTCTCCCCCTCCTGGCAGTCAGAGTAATTACACAAACACTGGGCATCTCCATGATGTTCTCCGTTCTTCTGCTTCTCTCTGAAGGTTCTCTTTCATCTGCAGCATCAGAACCTTCTCCTGGAGGCTTCCTCAGTTTCCTTCTGGGTCAGACAGCAGCAGAGGATGGAGGGAAACTGAGGAAACCTCCAGAGAAGATGTGGACCAGAGTCAGATCTGTGTGGATGGGTTTAGATCCAGTCTGTATGATTTTATAGGCTATATTATCTATATTATCCTGTTTATATTATGTGATCCGTTCTCCGTGGTCCGGTCTAACAGCTGTGGTTCTGGTTCCAGCCCAGGAGTCTGGAGGTTCACCGTGTCCCAGCTCGTGTCCAGATCTGAATAAATCTCAGACGCTGAGTTCTCTGTCGGAGAGTGGAGCTGTTCTGGTGGAGGTGTGCTGTCTGCTGGTGCTGGCCGTCGACAACAAGGTAAACTCTACCTGGACCGGCTTCACCTGTCTGCTTTAGAGACGGCTCAGGATCATTCCAGGTTCACGAGGACAGTTTTATCTGGTTCAGAATAAGTTTAACGTCTTTAAAATGTTTATTATTTTTTAGAGTTCGTTAGCCAGTTTAAGAAAATTATTTAATGAAATGTTGAAGGTTTAAAAAACCACTGTTTAGATAGAAGCAGGTGCTGAGGTTACCTGTGCAGGTTTGTGCTGAGGTTACCTGTGCAGGTTTGTGTTGCAGGCAGCAGCAGAGGAGCTGTGTTTGCTGCTCAGCCAGGTGTTTCAGATCGTCTACACTGAATCTACCATCGACTTCCTGGACAGAGCGATCTTTGACGGAGCCACGACGCCGACCAGACACCTGTCCCTGTACAGCGGTGAGACTCACCTGGACGTTCTGTATCTACAGGTTCTAGAATCACAGCAGTAACATCCAGTTTGAGTCTTTAGTAGAGAAACCGTCTGTTGTGGGAATAAATGAAACTGATCTGATTTCCTCCTTATTGATCCTTAGAGTCAGATTATTGATCAGAGCCTGATCCTGAGTTTACCGTCAGACTCAGTTTATGGATGATTAGGAATGTCGTACCTGTGCAGGTGTTTGGAGACTTAATGTAGCAGCTGCATTCAGAGCTACCTGTTCTCTAAACACCTGGACGGTGATGTCACTCTGATGGACAGGAAACGGGCTTTAACTGTTTATTTAATCAAACTAAAGGGAATGAATTCAACCATTAAACCTGAAGGTCCACCACCTGGAGTGGAGCTGGTCTGTAGTTTTTCTTCTCGTCTTAAAGTTCATCTATTGAAGCTCTTTAAACAGAGATTGTTCCTCAGCTGGTTCTAGTTTTAGTTCCTGAACTGAGATCTTTAATGAGACTGACTTTAGTTTAAAACAGAACCACCTGGAGGCAGAACAACTCTTTATCAGCAGATTCTCTGGACTGGTTTCATAAACTGGATCAGGACATGATATTAATCAGCCTGGTTCTGATAGCACCCTGGGTTCTGCTGTTCTAGTTTAATCTGTGTTCTCTGCAGATGACTCCTCCAGTAAGGTGGACGTTAAGGAGGCGTTTGAGGCAGAAGGAAGCACGTTGTAAGTTCTCAGCAGAGCTTCTGATTTCAGACCACAGATCTGAGCCTTTGTGTTCACGGTGGCTTCCTTCAGTCCGTTCCAGGTCACCATGGAGACGGAAGGAAGCTCTCCATCGGCCTCCAGCCCAGCATCTCCTCAGAACAAGACGGCCAGCGAAGGAGAGCTGAGTACGACGGCCGCCGAGCTGCTGCAGGACTATATGACCACGGTACCGCATCATCTGTCCACTCACTACACGTCTTTATTATTACTGAAATAATACAGGAAACTTTATTTAAAACAGAAATAATACAGGAAATTTTATTTAAAACAGAAATAACACAGGAAACTTTATTTAAAACAGAAATAATACAGGAAACTTTATCTAAAACAGAAATAATACAGGAAACTTTATTTAAAACAGAAATAATACAGGAAACTTTATCTAAAACAGAAATAATACATGAAACTTTATCTAAAACAGAAATAATACATGAAACTATCTAAAACAGAAATAATACAGGAAACTTTATTTAAAACAGAAATAATACAGGAAACTTTATCTAAAACAAATAATACATGAAACTTTATTTAAAACAGAAATAATACAGGAAACTATCTAAAACAGAAATAATACAGGAAACTTTATCTAAAACAGAAATAATACATGAAACTTTATCTAAAACAGAAATAATACATGAAACTTTATCTAAAACAGAAATAATACAGGAAACTTTATCTAAAACAGAAATAATACAGGAAACTTTATCTAAAACAGAAATAATACATGAAACTTTATCTAAAACAGAAATAATACAGGAAACTTTATTTAAAACAGAAATAATACAGGAAACTTTATCTAAAACAAATAATACATGAAACTTTATTTAAAACAGAAATAATACAGGAAACTTTATTTAAAACAGAATAATACAGGAAACTTTATCTAAAACAGAAATAATACATGAAACTTTATTTAAAACAGAAATAATACAGGAAACTATCTAAAACAGAAATAATACAGGAAACTTTATCTAAAACAGAAATAATACATGAAACTTTATTTAAAACAGAAATAATACATGAAACTTTATTTAAAACAGAAATAATACAGGAAACTTTATCTAAAACAGAAATAATACAGGAAACTTTATCTAAAACAGAAATAATACAGGAAACTTTATTTAAAACAGAAATAATACAGGAAACTTTATCTAAAACAAATAATACATGAAACTTTATTTAAAACAGAAATAATACAGGAAACTTTATTCAAAACAAATAATACAGGAAACTTTATCTAAAACAGAAATAATACAGGAAACTTTATTTAAAACAGAAATAATACAGGAAACTTTATCTAAAACAGAAATAATACATGAAACTTTATCTAAAACAGAAATAATACATGAAACTTTATCTAAAACAGAAATAATACAGGAAACTTTATTTAAAACAGAAATAATACAGGAAACTTTATCTAAAACAAATAATACATGAAACTTTATTTAAAACAGAAATAATACAGGAAACTATCTAAAACAGAAATAATACAGGAAACTTTATCTAAAACAGAAATAATACATGAAACTTTATCTAAAACAGAAATAATACATGAAACTTTATCTAAAACAGAAATAATACAGGAAACTTTATCTAAAACAGAAATAATACAGGAAACTTTATCTAAAACAGAAATAATACATGAAACTTTATCTAAAACAGAAATAATACAGGAAACTTTATTTAAAACAGAAATAATACAGGAAACTTTATCTAAAACAAATAATACATGAAACTTTATTTAAAACAGAAATAATACAGGAAACTTTATTTAAAACAGAATAATACAGGAAACTTTATCTAAAACAGAAATAATACATGAAACTTTATTTAAAACAGAAATAATACAGGAAACTATCTAAAACAGAAATAATACAGGAAACTTTATCTAAAACAGAAATAATACATGAAACTTTATTTAAAACAGAAATAATACATGAAACTTTATTTAAAACAGAAATAATACAGGAAACTTTATCTAAAACAGAAATAATACAGGAAACTTTATCTAAAACAGAAATAATACAGGAAACTTTATTTAAAACAGAAATAATACAGGAAACTTTATCTAAAACAAATAATACATGAAACTTTATTTAAAACAGAAATAATACAGGAAACTTTATTCAAAACAAATAATACAGGAAACTTTATCTAAAACAGAAATAATACATGAAACTTTATCTAAAACAGAAATAATACAGGAAACTTTATTTAAAACAGAAATAATACATGAAACTTTATCTAAAACAGAAATAATACAGGAAACTTTATTTAAAACAGAAATAATACAGGAAACTTTATCTAAAACAAATAATACATGAAACTTTATTTAAAACAGAAATAATACAGGAAACTATCTAAAACAGAAATAATACAGGAAACTTTATCTAAAACAGAAATAATACATGAAACTTTATCTAAAACAGAAATAATATAGGAAACTTTATTTAAAACAGAAATAATACAGGAAACTTTATCTAAAACAGAAATAATACAGGAAACTTTATTTAAAACAGAAATAATACATGAAACTTTATCTAAAACAAATAATACATGAAACTTTATTTAAAACAGAAATAATACAGGAAACTTTATTTAAAACAGAAATAATACAGGAAACTTTATTTAAAACAAATAATACAGGAAACTTTATCTAAAACAGAAATAATACAGGAAACTTTATTTAAAACAAATAATACATGAAACTTTATCTAAAACAGAAATAATACAGGAAACTTTATCTAAAACAAATAATACATGAAACTTTATTTAAAACAGAAATAATACAGGAAACTATCTAAAACAGAAATAATACAGGAAACTTTATCTAAAACAGAAATAATACAGGAAACTTTATCTAAAACAGAAATAATATAGGAAACTTTATCTAAAACAAATAATACATGAAACTTTATTTAAAACAGAAATAATACAGGAAACTATCTAAAACAGAAATAATACAGGAAACTTTATCTAAAACAGAAATAATACATGAAACTTTATCTAAAACAGAAATAATATAGGAAACTTTATTTAAAACAGAAATAATACAGGAAACTTTATCTAAAACAGAAATAATACAGGAAACTTTATTTAAAACAGAAATAATACAGGAAACTTTATCTAAAACAGAAATGATACAGGAAACTTTATCTAAAACAGAAATAATACAGGAAACTTTATCTAAAACAAATAATACAGGAAACTTTATTTAAAACAGAAATAATACAGGAAACTGTATCTAAAACAAAAATAATACAGGAAACTTTATCTAAAACAGAAATAATACAGGAAACTTTATCTAAAACAGAAATAATACATGAAACTTTATCCAAAACAAATAATACAGGAAACTTTATTTAAAACAGAAATAATACAGGAAACTGTATCTAAAACAAAAACAATACAGGAAACTTTATCTAAAACAGAAATAATACAGGAAACTTTATCCAAAACAAATAATACAGGAAACTTTATCTAAAACAGAAATAATACAGGAAACTTTATCTAAAACAGAAATAATACAGGAAACTTTATTTAAAACAGAAATAACCCGTGAATCTGAGCTGTCCTCAGGCTGTAGTAACTCTTGCATTGATTTTGAATCTCCAGCTGAGGACCAAGTTGTCGTCTCAGGAGATCCAACAGTTTGCGACTCTGCTGCATGAATATCGGAACGGAGCTTCCATCCATGAGTTCTGCATCAACCTGCGGCAGCTTTACGGAGACAGCAGGAAGTTCCTCCTCCTCGGTACGACCCACCAGAACATCAGAACCCAGTGAAATCAAACACTTAGATTGAACCCACCATACATCTGCATATAAATGAGGCTTCTTCTGCATCTTGTGTTGTTTTTACATCGTAGTTTGTCTGAGATCCATTTGTTTTCACGGTCTGATCTTCTGCAGGTCTTCGTCCCTTCATCCCAGAGAAGGACAGTCAGCACTTTGAGAACTTCCTGGAGACCATCGGGGTGAAGGACGGTCGCGGCATCATCACCGACAGCTTCGGCCGGTACCGCCGCACCGCCAGCTCCGCCTCCGACTCCACCACCAACGGGAACGGAGCGGCGGGAGGCGGCGGCGACAGCGGAGCCTCAGATGAAGGTCAGGAGGCTTCAGAGGGTGACGAGTGGGACCGAATGATCACCGACATCAGCAACGACATCGAGGCTCTGGGCTGCAGTATGGACCAGGAGGGAACCACGCCCTGACCGGATGATCACATGATAACCTGGCCAGCTCAGGTGATCAGCCGGTCAGGTGGAGGAGGTCTGGATCTCTGGTTCCTGGTGGTGTCCTCTAGCTATCCGGAAGACGTGAAGCTCCAGGAACCTGCAGCCTTCCAGAGGGACTCAGTCTCTGATTGATGAACCTGTTTATTGATTTTGTACCTTTTATCGGCAGTATCTGCCTCTGCGATGTGTCCTTGGAGGACTGGTGATCTTCAGGAGGCTGCAGCGTTCGTCTCAGCTTCTTTTATCTGTCGCTGTTTTGCTTTTACAATTCTCAGTAAGATTGTTTTACACTATCGTTTGTTATCCGTGTTTACTCTTTTATATATTTGCTTGTTCAAACTGACCATGAGATGCTGTAGAACCTCAGACTGTTGGAGACAACGCCAGTGCTGGCTGAACTAGATGTTTGATGTTCCTTCACACTGCTGCAGCTGTCTGGACCTCAGACCAGAGAACACCAACTGTATCCACAGTTATTAAAGAACATCATTTACACCTGCCTCTGTTCCACATTACATCCACCAAAGCTCCCTAAACTCCACTAGAACCTCCTCAGAACATCTGGTTCTTCATCAGCATTAACTTTATCAATGATCAGAGTTCTACCTTCATACTGGGAATATTTCCAGTTCCAGGTTCTTGAAGTCCATAGAGGAGAACGTCCCCCGGAGAAAGATCTAGAGTAGACCTACCGACGGTTGTCAGTAGGTCTACTCTAGAACTTTCTCCAGTTGTCGGTAGGTCTACTCTAGAACTTTCTCCAGTTGTCGGTAGGTCTACTCTAGATCTTTCTCCAGTTGTCGGTAGGTCTACTCTAGATCTTTCTCCAGTTGTCGGTAGGTCTACTCTAGATCTTTCTCCAGTTGTCGGTAGGTCTACTCTAGAACTTTCTCCAGTTGTCGGTAGGTCTACTCTAGAACTTTCTCCAGTTGTCGGTAGGACTACTCTAGAACTTTCTCCAGTTGTCGGTAGGTCTACTCTAGAACTTTCTCCAGTTGTCTGTAGGTCTACTCTAGAACTTTCTCCAGTTGTCAGTAGGTCTACTCTAGAACTTTCTCCAGTTGTCAGTAGGTCTACTCTAGAACTTTCTCCAGTTGTCAGTAGGTCTACTCTAGATCTTTCTCCAGTTGTCGGTAGGTCTACTCTAGAATTTTCTCCAACTGTCGGTAGGTCTACTCAGAACTTTCTCCAAGGGACGTTCTCCTTTCCTGCTTCCAGTCTTTAAGTTCAGTCTCACTTAGAACATTCCAGGTCCTTGAAGTCCATAGAGATGGGTCCAGATTTATCTGTTTTTGATGGACTTTTTCCATCATTTCTGGCTAGAAGATGATCCAGGTATCATATGTAGGTGAAATGAGACCATCCATGTCCTGCTGTCAGTTTTTACCAGAACTCCGTGTTCTTCCTGCTAAAATGTCCCTGATGAAGTTCTGAGGCTCTGAAATGATGACGCTGTAGAAGTTCTGTGGTCTGATCCTGGTTTCAAGATGACCTGCAGCTCCTCTCTGAAGCTCCTCAGCAGGTTTCACTCCGATGTGTACCTGCTGAACTAAGTGGAGCACCACACCTGAGCTCAGGTAACCTCTGAACACCAGGATGGTACACATTCAGAGTAGAACCTCAGAACCTGTAACCTTGGTGCTCCAGTTCTTCTCTGGTTCTCTCGAAACATATCGTCTGAGGAAACATCTGCTGCTGTTTCAGGATCAGTTTGAAGCCGATCCACTGAAACAGCAGAACAGAACTAAACTAGAACTCAGGTCTAGTCTGTTGTTCTGCAGATGGATTGAACATGCAGGAGAACATCAGGACTCACAGTCAAAGGGTTTTATTGAACCTTCTACTGATTAAACCCTGGATCAGCTGATAAAGTTCATGAGATGATTCCAGTTTAAGTTAAATCAAGTCGTCAGACTGATGTCCAAAGTTAGAACATCTGGGTTCATTTGCTCTGGAGCTTCAGTCTGGGTTTTATACTTTGGACAAATACTAACCTCGTTTTTAAAGTCCTTCAGAGATGTTTGAGTCGTTCTGGACAAATACTAATTCTGAGCAAATTTCAAATCATCTGAGCAGTTTTTAAGTCATTTTGGACATGTTGGTTCCGTCAATGTTCAGCAGTTTGTTCCAGATGTTTCCAGGTGTTTCCTGGAGTGTAAAAGAAACCCATTCTTTCCTTCCAGAACAGCAGGTAATCCTGTCTGGACAATTTTACTTACAGCAACAGGAAACCTTCGAGTTGCTCCTGATACTGTCAACATGTTCTGGGGGTCAGTTCTACTCTGGTTTGTTCTTGGTTCTGCTGTTTAGGAACAATGAGTTCGACCAGAATAATGACCTGCCAGTTACGGGACGGAGCCTCAGTTCTGGTAGAACCTGTAGAGCCTGTAGGCTGGATTTTCTTGAAGGTTTTCAAATCTCATCAGTGGCAGGTTTTTGATGTTTTTTCTAAAGTATATTTTCTTATTTGGTCTTGTTCTCCACAATAAATCCAAACCTGTTAGTTTCCCCGTTTCCTGGTTAACTTTTTTTATTTAGAGTTTTAAAATTTAAGTTATTCAAATTTCTTATGATTTTACTGTCAATTCACTGCGAACAAGAATAAATGTATATATTTATAATGTTAGGCTTGCTGGGTTTGGGTTTGTTTCCGTAGAGATGCTTGCTTGTTTGTATCGCGAGATCTGACCTCACCGGCCACAGACTTCTTCTGTCCCCGCAGTCAGAGAGCCGAACACGGACAGCGGCGCTCTGCCTGCTGCCGGATGGATCTAGAACTGTGAGTTCTTCTGTAAATGAGTTAAAAATTAAATTTAATAAAACAGCTGCTTTAACAGCTGTGGATCCACACAATGCCAATCCGGTTCCGTGAGAGTATTCAGTAGCAGCTACTTGTTAACGTTAGCTCCGCTAGCATTAGCTCCTATATTATTGTTAGCTCCACTACCATTAGTTCTAATATTGTTAGCTTTGTTAGCATTAGCTCTAATATTATTATTACTGACTCCGTTGGCATTAGTTCTAATGTTGTTGTTAGCTCCGTTAGCATTAGCCCAGCCCCTCATGCTAACTCTGGACTCTGTTGTTTTGTTTGTGTTTTCACTTTCGCCACAGCAGTTGTTCTTCTGTTAGCTACAGATTTACACTCTATGTGTGTTAGCCGTTAGCTGTATTAGCTGAGTTAGCTGCTAGTTGTGTTAGCTCTGTCGGGGCTGCTCTTCAGGCTTACTGGTTGTTGTGGTTTATTTTGGGACTCTCAGGTGTGTGAGGTAACATTAGATATGTGTGTGTGTGTGTGTGTGTGTGTGTGAATCTTATAATCCAGACAGCGTTGTTTTTGTGTGTGAAAGTGACAGATGTTAAATTGCAGTAAGTAAATGTTAGCATCAGCTGTTAGCTAAACCCCATCATCCTGCACTATGTTGTGACTTTATCCTTGAACAGAGCTCCAGATGTGGACCAGACCCTCTCTGTTGATCAATAGATGTGATCTGTGTGTTCATTCAGTCCAGTTCTATATTAAGGCTGATCCAGTAGCTCCGGTTTGTGTTTTTGTTGAAATGTCAGGATTTAAAGCTCAGATTTGGTTCGTTTTCCTGATGGATCAACATCCCACAGATGAGTACTTCAAGGACCATCTGGAAGTTGGAAATCTGACAATTTGTCTTGTTTTCACGGTTTCTGTCTGATGAATGGAGTCTTTCCGGTGATTTGTAGTAAAGATAACATGTTTTTATGGGTTCAGAGTTTAACTTCTGACTGTGATGAGAACATCTTTGCTGAATGAAGCTGATGTTCTTTGACTTCAGGTCTGTTGACCCCTGAAATGTTCATTTACTGCATTAAAGGTTCTTGTTCTGGGTTTAACCACAGTCTCCTGTCTGCTTCAGGTCTGATCTTCTGATGCCAACATGCCCAAAGACAGCCAAGCCAGGAGGTTGCAAAACCGCAACGCCATGCGACTCGCTAGAGCAGCCGAGTCAGAGGAAGCTCGAGAAGCTCGTCGAGCTCGTGATCGGTTGCGTCAGAGACTCACTAGAGCCACCGAATCGGACGAAGCTCGAGAAGCTCGTCAAGCTCGTCAAGCTCGTGATTGGTTGCGTCGCAAACGAGCTCGAGCAGCCGAGTCGGACGAAACTCGAGAAGCTCGTCGAGCTCGTGACCGGTTGAGTCGCAGATTCGCTAGAGCAGCTGAGTCAGAGGAAGCTCGAGAAATTCGTAGAGCTCGTGATCGGTTAAACCGCAGATTTGCTCGAGCGACGGAGTCAGAAGAAGCTCGATACCTTCGCCTGGCCAACAACGCTGCCTCTAAAGCCAGACGCCTCGCCGCTGAGTCCTACGAAGAACGTTTCGCCCGTCTGGCCGACAACGCGGCACGGCAGGCCAGACGCCGAGCGACCGAGTCGTATGAGGAGCGACGTGCTCGACTCGCAAGAAACGCCGCGCGGCAGGCTATGCGACGAGCCGCACAGTCAGAGGAAGCCGGAGATGCTGGTCTGTCTGGAGTCGCCGATGGTCAGGAGACATGGACAGTAGCCGACCAGTACCGCCTGGACCAGTACCACCACCAACAATCCTTCCAGCTGGAGCTGCAGGAAGAATACGGAGAAAAGCTCATGCTGTTTCCTTTTCCAAAGTGTTCTCACTGCGGTGCCCTCGTCTGGAAGGCACTTCCTGTTTCCTCTGCTGAGGCAGCAGCTTCCTGTGACACGCTGCTCTGCCACGACCACCAGTAGACCTCTGCTGCTTCAGCTGCAGGATTCACAGGAGAACCGTCAGACCTGGAACCTGAGGAACCGATGAACTGATGAGGATGGACTGAAGTTGAGTCTTTCTGGGAGGAAGGACCAGGATATTTCAGAACCTGGATGTTCCTGATCCTCCTGAAACTCTGAAGGAAATATTTCTACATCTGCTGCTGATTTGTGGTTCCACTGACATGAAGCATTAGAATGACAAGAGTAGAGACTGTTCCACAAACAGTTCAGCATCAGCTGTCGACACGTCTACACAGTTTCTATCAGTCATGCATTTCTATCACTAGATATAGATTATTATCAGGAGGCTCCATGTCTGTTAGAGTTCTAAGTAGAACCAGGAAACTGAGACACTAGAACATGTGGAGCAGGCTGCTGGTCTCAGATCAGCTGCAGATGTTTCATACAGCTGCTGTTCAGTCTGTTATTATTCCAGATGTTTGGTGGACCTGTTCTTTTTCCAGATGTTTGGTGGACCTGTTCTTTTTCCAGATGTTTGGTGGACCTGACAGCAGGGCTGTGTGATCAGATAACGCTGTTGTTTTTCTGTCACAAATTTTTTGACTTTAACCTTTTCAAATCTTTTGAACGATGGAGATAGTTTCCCTGTAAAGGGAGTTTGTGGTTTCCTGTGGTAGGTGGGTTCTGTAGCTGCCTCTCCTCCAGAATGTTCTGCAGTCTAAGATTACTGCCTTCATCTGCAGCCTTCATCTGGTTTTTGTGGCTCACTGCTTTGAGGCTCGTATTCGTGTTTGGTCAAACCGTGTTTCTTTCAGGGCTTGTAGTGCTTCTGGAAACATTCAATATCAACAGACCTCCCAGCAGCAGCAGCTCCAGCGTGGAGGTGGAACCTCCGTGTTCTCCGCCCCGACGGTGGTTCTGCTGTATGGCAACACCTTTGACCAATCACACTTGAAGCCCTTTTTGCACTTACTACAGGTTTTTCCTTATGTCTGAATTCTTGCTTGTGTTGTACGTCGCTTTGGACAAAAGCGTCTGATAATGAAACTGTAGAATTGTAGAATGTCTAGCTGGAGTTGCTGTTTTTGATTTTTAAACCTTCTGAGAGCAGAGACAAAGATCAAACCTTCTCCAGGAGCACCAAGAGGTTGAGTCAGAGGAACATTCTACCAGAATAATGACCTGCCAGTTACTTGATCGCTCCAGTTCTGTTAGAACCTGTAGAACTTCTGTGGACCGTATCCATGACGACAGCCGGAGGAGGTCCAGCAGTCAGACAGTCACCAAGTCCTCTGATTATAAAACACTGTAGGCTGGATTTCTGGAAAGTTTTCAAATCTCATCAGTGGCAGGTTTTTGATGTTTTTTCTAAAGTATATTTTCTTATTTGGTCTTGTTCTCCACAATAAATCCAAACCTGTTAGTTTGTCCTTTTCCAGGACCCGTCCACTTCCCCGTTTCCTGGCTAACTTTTATTTAGAGTTTTAAAATTTAAGTTATTCAAATTTCTTATGATTTTACTGTCAATTAACTGTAAACAAGAATAAATGTATATATTTATAATGTTAGGCTTGCTGGGTTTGGGTTTGTTTCCGTAGAGATGCTTGCTTGTTTGTATCGCGAGATCTGACCTCACCGGCCACAGACTTCTTCTGTCCCCGCAGTCAGAGAGCCGAACACGGACAGCGGCGCTCTGCCTGCTGCCGGATGGATCTAGAACTGTGAGTTCTTCTGTAAATGAGTTAAAAATTAAATTTAATAAAACAGTTGGTTTAGTGTTTACTGGATCCACACGGTTATTCCAGATGTTTAATGAACCTGTTCTTATTCCAGATGTTTGGTGAGCCTGCTCTTATTCCAGATGTTTCATAAAGCTGTTCTTATTCCAGATGTTTGGTGAGCCTGTTCTTATTCCAGATGTTTGGTGAGCCTGCTCTTATTCCAGATGTTTCATAAAGCTGTTCTTATTCCAGATGTTTGGTGAGCCTGTTCTTATTCCAGATGTTTGGTGGGCCTGCTCTTATTCCAGATGTTTGGTGAACCTGCTCTTATTCCAGATGTTTCATAAAGCTGTTCTTATTCCAGATGTTTGGTGAGCCTGCTCTTATTCCAGATGTTTCATAAAGCTGTTCTTATTCCAGATGTTTGGTGAGCCTGTTCTTATTCCAGATGTTTGGTGCGCCTGTTCTTATTCCAGATGTTTGGTGAGCCTGCTCTTATTCCAGATGTTTCATAAAGCTGTTCTTATTCCAGATGTTTGGTGAGCCTGTTCTTATTCCAGATGTTTGGTGCGCCTGTTCTTATTCCAGATGTTTGGTGGGCCTGCTCTTATTCCAGATGTTTGGTGAACCTGCTCTTATTCCAGATGTTTCATAAAGCTGTTCTTATTCCAGATGTTTGGTGAGCCTGTTCTTATTCCAGATGTTTGGTGAACCTGTTCTTATTCCAGATGTTTGGTGGGCCTGTTCTTATTCCAGATGTTTGGTGGGCCTGTTCTTATTCCAGATGTTTGGTGGGCCTGTTCTTATTCCAGATGTTTGGTGGGCCTGTTCTTATTCCAGATGTTTGGTGGGCCTGTTCTTATTCCAGATGTTTGGTGGGCCTGTTCTTATTCCAGATGTTTGGTGAGCCTGTTCTTATTCTAGATGTTTGGTGAACCTGCTCTTATTCCAGATGTTTGGTGCGCCTGTTCTTATTCCAGATGTTTGGTGGGCCTGCTCTTATTCCAGATGTTTCATAAAGCTGTTCTTATTCCAGATGTTTGGTGAGCCTGTTCTTATTCCAGATGTTTCATAAAGCTGTTCTTATTCCAGATGTTTGGTGGGCCTGTTCTTATTCCAGATGTTTGGTGAACCTGCTCTTATTCCAGATGTTTGGTGGGCCTGCTCTTATTCCAGATGTTTCATAAAGCTGTTCTTATTCCAGATGTTTGGTGAGCCTGTTCTTATTCCAGATGTTTCATAAAGCTGTTCTTATTCCAGATGTTTGGTGGGCCTGTTCTTATTCCAGATGTTTGGTGAGCCTGCTCTTATTCCAGATGTTTCATAAAGCTGTTCTTATTCCAGATGTTTGGTGAGCCTGTTCTTATTCCAGATGTTTGGTGAGCCTGTTCTTATTCCAGATGTTTGGTGAACCTGCTCTTATTCCAGATGTTTGGTGGGCCTGCTCTTATTCCAGATGTTTGGTGAACCTGCTCTTATTCCAGATGTTTCATAAAGCTGTTCTTATTCCAGATGTTTGGTGAGCCCTTTCTTATTCCAGATGTTTGGTGGGCCTGTTCTTATTCCAGATGTTTGCTGGGCCTGTTCTTATTCCAGATGTTTGGTGAGCCTGCTCTTATTCCAGATGTTTCATAAAGCTGTTCTTATTCCAGATGTTTGGTGAGCCTGTTCTTATTCCAGATGTTTGGTGAGCCTGTTCTTATTCCAGATGTTTGGTGGGCCTGTTCTTATTCCAGATGTTTGGTGGGCCTGTTCTTATTCCAGATGTTTGGTGCGCCTGTTCTTATTCCAGATGTTTCATAAAGCTGTTCTTATTCCAGATGTTTGGTGAGCCTGTTCTTATTCCAGATGTTTGGTGAACCTGCTCTTATTCCAGATGTTTCATAAAGCTGCTCTTATTCCAGATGTTTGGTGCGCCTGTTCTTATTCCAGATGTTTCATAAAGCTGTTCTTATTCCAGATGTTTGGTGAGCCTGTTCTTATTCCAGATGTTTGGTGAACCTGCTCTTATTCCAGATGTTTCATAAAGCTGTTCTTATTCCAGATGTTTGGTGAGCCTGCTCTTATTCCAGATGTTTGGTGCGCCTGTTCTTATTCCAGATGTTTCATAAAGCTGTTCTTATTCCAGATGTTTGGTGAGCCTGTTCTTATTCCAGATGTTTGGTGAACCTGCTCTTATTCCAGATGTTTCATAAAGCTGCTCTTATTCCAGATGTTTGGTGAGCCTGTTCTTATTCCAGATGTTTGGTGAGCCTGTTCTTATTCCAGATGTTTGGTGGGCCTACAGCAGGTCTGTGGGTTTAACGTGTTGAACTGACTTTGGTTCTGTTTCTCGTTCTCTGGTTCTGTTCCACCAGTGATGAATGAAGTTTAGATGTGGAACCTTCCTGTCTAGTCTGTGATTTACTGTCAGGTAAATCAATCTGAGGACCACAAGGTTTGTGGTCTTCGGTCTTCCACTCAGAGGTTAGAGGTGAGTTCCTGTAGTTTAGGAGCAGCTCTTCTCTGGTTCTTATGCTTGTTTCATCTGCTGGCCTCCATCCTCTCCTTCTACAGTTCTAACCCTACATCTGTTCCATTTTCTGTTCCTCCTGGTTGTTCTGGTCGATGTTCTTTACAGCTCCTCAGTAATCTGATTATTCCGTCTGGGATTCCGTCCTGATTTTCCTCCTCAGCTTTCTGTCAGTTGGCAGCTTGTTGGAGGTGAGAAGAATCTGTGGTGTCACATCTGTTAGAGGATGAACAGAACACACGTCTCTGTCGGTTCTAGTTCTAATGAAACGTTCTCTGTCTGGTCTTCATGCTGCTGATTTATTCCTATTTTCATGCCTGTCCAGTAGATTTTAGCTCCAGATTGTGATCCTAATGAGACAATTAAAGCATGAAGATATTAAAATGGAAGACAACAGAACAGCTGCAGCAGAACTCTGCTAACTCTGGTTCCCACCGTTCTCCATCTATTGTTCTCCACAGACTGATTTCACGTGTCTTTAGCACATAATTATGGAAGAGCAGATGTTATTAGAACATATCATCCAGCTGAACCATGTTTGGGTTAATTTATACTATTTATTGATTAGTTATTTCAGCCTTTCATTGTCTTTTCACTGTTACTTGTGTTCATTATTTTGGCTGCTTGTCCATTACTTTAGTTTTTTCTGTTTCAACCCCTTCAGGTCTACAGGAAGTCATTAAACCTGTTTAGTTTCATTTTTTCCACCTGACTTCTCTGTCCCAGATATTCCTGCTGAATCAGTTTGACAGTTGGTCATTCCGTTTTCCAGCATTAAATACAGTTTAGCAGCAGAATAAAGTGAAGCGTTGTCGTTCAGCAGCTTGTTAAAGAATCTTTTCATGCAAACTGAGTGGAGCTTTCAGCAGCAATAAACCTGAATAAAGCTGCAGCTCATCCATGAAATATCAATCAGCAAAGTCATCCAGCAACGAGGCAAACGAGCAGTCAGAGTCACGGAAACACTGACAGCCCGCCGGTCTTTGCACGAGTCTTTGCACGAGTCTTTCCAGTCTTTACCATCTCTTCTATAACGACTCAGATCAGGACGATGTTCTCTGAGGCTGAATTTTCCTGTGATTCCATTCTATATTTATATACATAATTCTCAGGAAACGTTTATTTCTGTGATTTGTGACAAACATCCGATCCGGTCTGAATGAGTTTATGGCCTGTTTTATTTTAATAATTCACACAATCATTCATCTGCTCTCTTTATTTCCACATTTGGTGTCTTGATGCATGAAGTTGATAATAACCGTTAGAATCTCAGGCGCTGATCAGAGTTCATCTGTTGGAGTCACTTCGTTTCTCTGAGGAGAATCTGTGAAACTTCTCCTGACTTAAATTTTATCTTCTCATATCTCAGATTCAAACTGTCTGAACCCTGTTTATGGAAGAAAAGTTGTGGCTGCAGCATAATGTGAAACATCTTCACAGGATGACTGGATGGTTTATAATCCAGAACATGGTTTATAATAAAAGTCTGAACATGGTTTATAATAAAAGTCTATAATAGTCTGAACATGGTTTATAATAAAAGTCTATAATAGTCTGAACATGGTTTATAATAAAAGTCTGAACATGGTTTATAATAAAAGTCTGAACATGGTTTATAATAAAAGTCTGAACATGGTTTATGTTGCAAACAGCTGATTTTTATCTGAGAACCAGCAACCGTTTGTCAAAATCGTCATTCTGAGAAATCATTTCCATCAAATCAGACGAGCTCTATCTGACTGAATAAAAATAGATTTAATCCATAAATCACTCAGTCCAACAACACAGCAGCAAATACAGAAAAAATTAAAACTGACGGTTCCACGGAAAGAGTTTGTCTAACAGCAGCCAGAAGACTTTAACTCCAGTTTAACTCCAGTTTAACTCCAGTCTAACTTTATTAACTCCAGTCTAACTCTAATAACTCCAGTTTAACTCCAGTCTAACTTTATTAACTCCAGTCTAACTCTAATAACTCCAGTTTAACTCCAGTCTAACTTTATTAACTCCAGTCTAACTCTAATAACTCCAGTTTAACTCCAGTCTAACTTTATTAACTCCAGTCTAACTCTAATAACTCCAGTTTAACTCCAGTCTAACTTTATTAACTCCAGTCTAACTCTTAATAACTCCAGTTTAACTCCAGTCTAACTTTATTAACTCCAGTCTAACTCTAATAACTCCAGTTTAACTCCAGTCTAACTTTATTAACTCCAGTCTAACTCTAATAACTCCAGTTTAACTCCAGTCTAACTTTATTAACTCCAGTCTAACTCTAATAACTCCAGTTTAAGTCCAGTTTAACTCCAGTCTAACTTTATTAACTCCAGTCTAACTCTAATAACTCCAGTTTAAGTCCAGTTTAACTCCAGTCTAACTTTATTAACTTCAGTCTAACTCTAATAACTCCAGTTTAACTCCAGTCTAACTTTATTAACTCCAGTCTAACTCTAATAACTCCAGTTTAACTCCAGTCTAACTTTATTAACTCCAGTCTAACTCTAATAACTCCAGTTTAACTCCAGTCTAACTTTATTAACTCCATTCTCCTGTTCCTGGACTAAGACGAGCTGGTCTGAGTGAATCCAAAGATCATCTGACTGTTTTTCTGAATCTTCCTCCTGATCTTCAGCAGAGTGAGAAGCGTCGTGAGTTGATGTTCATCTTGGTGACTCCGATGAGCCTCAGCGGCGCCGACAGTCCGAGTCCCGGTTCCAGCGGAGCCTCACAGAGCAGCTCTGACAGCTGGTCCTGCTCCTCCAGACTGAAGGTGGCGTCGTTGAGCATCCGGCGGTGGAGCTGGCAGGTCTGGTCCACCTTCAGCCTGCTGATGTCACCACGGAGACGCATCAGCTGACGGGCCAAGAGCTGGTCCTGACGCCGCATGTCTGACTGGAAAGCAGTTTAAACAGGTCAGATGGACTGGAAACCAGTTTAAACCTGCTGGGTTCTAGATAACTCAGGGACATGAAAGTTCTACTGAACCAGAACTTATAGAGCAGAACTCACCAGTTCTCTCCTGATCCAGCTGAGAACTTCCTCCATGTTCTTGAATCTCTTCAGTGGATCTGAGGTCAGTTTGTTCTCTGCTGCTGCTTCCACCTTCTCCACGTTCTCCTCCATCTGGGTCTGTTCTGGTCCAGGTCCAGACTCCAGCCGGGCTTTCCACTCCAGGTATGAAGGCCTCCTGGTCTCCAGCCTCAGCTTCTCCGTCAGGGCCTTCAGGTTCAGGAGATGATCGTCTGCAGGAGGATCTACAGTTTGTGTTTCCACGACGATCTGAGGAGCTGAAGGTTCCTCCATCATCCAAACGCTGAACCTCCTAAACCTGAAAAAGTCGCCTTCCAGCTGCTTTTCTTCACCTGGAAAATCAGTTCAGAGGATCTTCTGATGGTTCAGACCTGCAGAGGAGAAAAGAAGTAACGTTTAGAAGATCAGTGAGGAGCATCTCCGTCTGAGGAGCATCTCCAGATCAGACTCCTGGTGACCAGCCAGATTTTATATTCGTCCAGGTGCTTCTCTTCAGCTGCTTCAGATCATCAGAGGATCACTGAGAGATTTTCAGGATTTTCATCTGTTTCCATGGAAACCAGACAGACTGTAAATGAATCAGCAGATTCTGGGATGTCGGTCAGAGCTGGAGGCTTCAAACACTTCAGTGAGAACATCAGAGAAGATCTTTAAAGTCTCAACAGAAATGAGTTTCAGCTCCAAAATCAACGACAAAAAGAAAAAGGATTAAAGTTAAATGTGACAGAATTAATAGAGGATCAATAGAAGATCAATAGAGGATCAATAGAGGATCAATAGAGGATCAATAGAAGATCAATAGAAGATCAATAGAAGATCAATAGAGGATCAATAGAAGATCAATAGAAGATCAATAGAGGATCAATAGAAGATCAATAGAAGATCAATACAGGATCAATAGAAGATCAATAGAAGATCAATACAGGATCAATAGAAGATCAATAGAGGATCAATAGAGGATCAATAGAAGATCAATAGAGGATCAATAGAGGATCAATAGAGGATCAATAGAAGATCAATAGAAGATCAATAGAGGATCAATAGAAGATCAATAGAAGATCAATACAGGATCAATAGAAGATCAATAGAAGATCAATACAGGATCAATAGAAGATCAATAGAAGATCAATACAGGATCAATAGAAGATCAATAGAGGATCAATAGAAGATCAATACAGGATCAATAGAGGACTATCTGCTGTATTTAACTGTAAAATTTAACAAACCAAATGAGCTTTATTTTCACTGAAACCATTTTGAGACATTTAAGATCAAATTAACATCTGTGGAACTCAGACGTTCTCCAGATGTTCTCCAGATGTTTTCCAGTTATAGTGTAGATGTTTGGGGTAGAAGTAATCAGATTACATTCACAGTAAAATGTTTCTGAACTTTATTGATTCTTTGGTTCAGCTTCAGTTAAAACCAGAAATAATCAATAAATCAGCAGCTTTTACTGATCAATGGATGAAACAGAAATAAAACCTGATTCCTGGACAAAATACAACAATAATAAACAATAACAATAATAGTAAACAACACCAATAAAAATAACAACCAACAATAATCATAAACAATAACAATAATAGTAAACACACCAATAAAAATAACAAACAACAATAAACAATAACGACCAACAACAATAAACAATAACGACCAACAATAATAAACAATAACGACCAACAACAATAAACAATAACGACAATAACCCTAACCCTTAAATATTTATGAGGAACTTCTAGTTTCTGCCTGAACCCAGCAGGAGGTTCTTTAGATAAGAGTTTACCTGAGAACCGGATTCAGGTGAGTTCTAGCTGAGAACCGGATTCAGGTGAGTTCTAGCTGAGAACCGGATTCAGGTGAGTTCTAGCTGAGAACCGGATTCAGGTGAGTTCTAGCTGAGAACCGGATTCAGGTGAGTTCTAGCTGAGAACCGGATTCAGGTGAGTTCTAGCTGCTGAGGATCCAGCAGCGTCTTGCAGCCTCTCAGAGTTCCGTCTGCCGTTCCGCCGTTCCACTGCTCCGGTTCTCTTGTTTATGAGGAGCATCCTGAGGGGGGGGGGGGGCGGGACGTCAGGCTGGTCGCCTTGGAGACGTTCAGGAATCCATCAGCTACGAGAGCAGCAGAACAGCACCACTGTGTGGAGGAAGCAGGAAACTGCAGCTGGTTTTATTCAGGAACTCAACGAGGCCAGCAGCAGAAACAGGTTCTCCAGAAACGGAACAAAGTTCATCATTCATCTCCTCACAGCTTCAGTCTGGAACCTGCAGGAGAACACGTTCTGTGAAGTTCTACCACTGAAGGTGATTGTCTCTTTAGTGATTCTCAGTGAGAACATTTAAAATAAGTTCATCTAAATAAAAACGTAGAACCACAACGGAACAGAGAGAAAATGTCATTTATGGGTGAAACATCTCAGAAGAACAGCTTCTCCCGAAGATCCTGAAAGCTCCTGAAGAACCTGAAGACACGTTTGCTGCTGCTGGGGTTCAGTCTGGTTCTCCTGGTCTGCTGCTGGTGGGTTCCAGGTTCTCTACAGCGTCAGCTCCTCCAGGTCTTCGTCAAAGGAGGCCACGGCTCTGACGGCAGGTTGGCTCACCTGCAGGACGGACGAAGCTTCTCTTCTGGACCGGGGTCCGTTGGATGGAGGGCTGAGGACTACGTCGGTTCTGCTGTCAGATGTCTGGAGGCCAAACAGCTGCTGCATCAGGCTCGACTTCTTGTCCTTCACAACCGCTCCATCAGGTTCTTCTTCCCTGAGGAGGAACCCTGCTGGAGAATCTCTGTCCTCTCTGGGAGGTGGAGGGAAGCTGGAGGAACTTCTGGACGCCGAGAGTCCAAATGAAGGAGCGTAGCCTCCAAAGGCCAGATCTTCACTGGAGCTCTGAGGTCTGGACGTTCTCCTCTTGGTTCTCAGCCCGACCGAGTCCTCAGGGTCTGTCAGGCTGAAGATCTGACGGTTATTCTCAGGAGGTCGAGGACTCCGATGCTCCTTTAGATGTTCCTCAGCAGCTCGGCTGGACTCAAACATGAGGTTCTCGGCTCCACGGTTCTGGTCGTCTATCTCCCTCATCTTGGCCAACAGCTGCTCCTTCCGACGCCTCGCCTCCTCTGCCACCTGCTGATTGGCCAGAACCTCCTGGTTCCACCTGTCCACCTCTACCTGGACGTGGCCCCGCCTCCTGGAGGAGTCCTGGTCCTTCTGGGTCAGCAGGAAGTCCAGCCGGTCTGAGTCTGAGGACGGAAAGAAGTTCTCTTCATTTCAGTCGTTTTCTGATGTTCAGAATAAAGTTCAAATATTTCATCTTTAATAATAGAAATATAAAGTCATAAATATGCATCTATTTCACCTCTACCCTCAAAGACCGTCCTCATCTGGTCTCCGTTCTGATGGTTCTGGTTCTGCTGCTGGTTCTGGTTCCTGTTGGGTTCTCTACAGTTCTGCGTTGTGTGTTGTGGTTCTGCAGATGTGTTCTGGAGGTCCAGCTCCTGCAGATGGAGGCAGGTGTGTTTGATGTGATCAGAAGATGAAGATGAGGGTTCCGAGGTTCTCACCTTCAGCGTCAGGTACCCGTCAGGTGTCTGTTCTCTGGTAACATCTGGAGGAGGTGAAGGGAACCCGGCGCTGGAGACCCGGTCCTCAGTCTGGACCGCCTTACTGCTGGAACCTACAGGGAACAATTGATTAAAACATCTAGTGGTGGAAAGAAATCAGAACCTTCAGAACCTTCAGAACCTTCAGTACTTCTCCTCTTTGAGTTGCTGTCGGCTTCTTTACTCGCTGAGGGTTTCATCATCCTGTTGGCGTAGATGTTCATGGTGTCCATCTCCTTCTCCTTCTCCTGGAACCACAGAACACCGATTAGAACCAATTTATTATTTAGTATCATCACGTTTTCAGTTCTTAATGGTTCTAAATGTTCCACCTTCAGTCTGTCATAGTTCTAAATGTTCCACCTTCAGTCTTTAATGGTTCTAAATGTTCCACCTTCAGCCTGTAATGGTTCTAAATGTTCCACCTTCAGCCTGTAATGGTTCTAAAGGTTCCACCTTCGGTCTTTAATGGTTCTAAATGTTCCACCTTCAGTCTGTAATGGTTCTAAATGTTCCACTTTCGGTCTGTAATGGTTCTAAAGGTTCCACCTTCGGTCTTTAATGGTTCTAAAGGTTCCTCCTTCGATCTGTAATGGTTCTAAATGCTCCACTTTCGGTCTGTAATGGTTCTAAAGGTTCCACCTTCAGTCTTTAATGGTTCTAAATGTTCCACCTTCAGTCTGTCATGGTTCTAAATCTAAATGTTCCACTTTCAGTCTGTCATAGTTCTAAATGTTCCACCTTCAGTCTGTCATGGTTCTAAACGTTCCACCTTCAGTTTGTCATGGTTCTAAATGTTCCTCTTTCAGTCTGTCATAGTTCTAAATGTTCCACCTTCAGTCTGTCATGCTTCTAAAGGTTCCACCTTCAGTCTTTAATGGTTCTAAATGTTCCACCTTCAGTCTGTCATGGTTCTAAATGTTCCACCTTCAGTTTGTCATGGTTCTAAATGTTCCACCTTCTGTCTGTCATGGTTCTAAATGTTCCACCTTCAGTCTGTAATGGTTCTAAATGTTCCACCTTCGGTCTGTCATGGTTCTAAATGTTCCACCTTCGGTCTGTCGTGGTTCTAAATGTTCCACCTTCGGTCTGTAATGGTTCTAAAGGTTCCACCTTCGGTCTGTCGTGGTTCTAAATGTTCCACCTTCAGTCTTTAATGGTTCTGAATGTTCCACCTTCAGTCTGTCATGGTTCTAAATGTTCCACCTTCAGTCTGTCATGGTTCTGAATGTTCCACCTTCAGTCTGTCATGGTTCTGAATGTTCCACCTTCAGTCTGTAATGGTTCTGTATGTTCCACCTTCAGTCTGTCATGGTTCTAAATGTTCCACCTTCAGTCTGTCATGGTTCTAAATGTTCCACTTTCAGTCTGTAATGGTTCTAAAGGTTCCACCTTCAGTCTTTAATGGTTCTAAATGTTCCACCTTCAGTCTGTCATGGTTCTAAATGTTCCACCTTCAGTCTGGCATGGCTCTAAATGTTCCACCTTCAGTCTGTCATGGTTCTGAATGTTCCACCTTCAGTCTGTCATGGTTCTGAATGTTCCACCTTCAGTCTGTAATGGTTCTGTATGTTCCACCTTCAGTCTGTCATGGTTCTAAATGTTCCACTTTCAGTCTGTAATGGTTCTAAAGGTTTCACCTTCAGTCTTTAATGGTTCTAAATGTTCCACCTTCAGTCTGTAATGGTTCTAAATGTTCCACCTTCAGTCTGTAATGGTTCTAAAGGTTCCACCTTCAGTCTTTAATGGTTCTAAATGTTCCACCTTCAGTCTGTCATGGTTCTAAATGTTCCACCTTCAGTCTGTCATGGTTCTAAATGTTCCACCTTCAGTCTTAATGGTTCTAAAGGTTCCACCTTCAGTCTTTAATGGTTCTAAATGTTCCACCTTCAGTCTGTCATGGTTCTAAATGTTCCACCGTCAGTCTGTAATGGTTCTAAATGTTCCACCTTCAGTCTGTCATGGTTCTAAATGTTCCACCTTCTGTCTGTAATGATTCTAAATGTTCCACCGTCAGTCCGTAATGGGTCTAAATGTTCCACATTCAGTCTGTCATGGTTCTAAATGTTCCACCTTCAGTCTTTAATGGTTCTAAATGTTCCACCTTCAGTCTGTAATGGTTCTAAATGTTCCACTTTCAGTCTGTCATAGTTCTAAATGTTCCACCTTCAGTCTGTCATGGTTCTAAATGTTCCACCTTCAGTCTGTAATGGTTCTAAATGTTCCACCTTCGGTCTGTCGTGGTTCTAAATGTTCCACCTTCGGTCTGTAATGGTTCTAAAGGTTCCACCTTCGGTCTGTCGTGGTTCTAAATGTTCCACCTTCAGTGTGTAATGGTTCTAAAGGTTCCACCATCAGTCTTTAATGGTTCTGAATGTTCCACCTTCAGTCTTTAATGGTTCTGAATGTTCCACCTTCAGTCTGTCATGGTTCTGAATGTTCCACCTTCAGTCTGTCGTGGTTCTAAATGTTCCACCTTCAGTCTGTCGTGGTTCTAAATGTTCCACCTTCAGTCTGTCATGGTTCTGAATGTTCCACCTTCAGTCTGTAATGGTTCTGTATGTTCCACCTTCAGTCTGTCATGGTTCTAAATGTTCCACCTTCAGTCTGTCATGGTTCTAAATGTTCCACTTTCAGTCTGTAATGGTTCTAAAGGTTCCACCTTCAGTCTTTAATGGTTCTAAATGTTCCTCCTTCGATCTGTAATGGTTCTAAATGTTCCACTTTCGGTCTGTAATGGTTCTAAAGGTTCCACCTTCAGTCTTTAATGGTTCTAAATGTTCCACCTTCAGTCTGTCATGGTTCTAAATCTAAATGTTCCACCTTCAGTCTGGCATGGTTCTAAATGTTCCACCTTCAGTCTGTCATGGTTCTAAATGTTCCACCTTCAGTCTGTCATGGTTCTAAATGTTCCACCTTCAGTCTGGCATGGTTCTAAATGTTCCACCTTCAGTCTGTCATGGTTCTGAATGTTCCACCTTCAGTCTGTCATGGTTCTGAATGTTCCACCTTCAGTCTGTAATGGTTCTGTATGTTCCACCTTCAGTCTGTCATGGTTCTAAATGTTCCACTTTCAGTCTGTAATGGTTCTAAAGGTTTCACCTTCAGTCTTTAATGGTTCTAAATGTTCCACCTTCAGTCTGTAATGGTTCTAAATGTTCCACCTTCAGTCTGTAATGGTTCTAAAGGTTCCACCTTCAGTCTGTAATGGTTCTAAATGTTCCACCGTCAGTCTGTAATGGTTCTAAATGTTCCACCTTCAGTCTGTCATGGTTCTAAAGGTTCCACCTTCAGTCTTTAATGGTTCTAAATGTTCCACCTTCAGTCTTTAATGGTTCTAAATGTTCCACCTTCAGTCTGTCATGGTTCTAAATGTTCCACCTTCAGTTTGTCATGGTTCTAAATGTTCCACCTTCAGTCTGTAATGGTTCTAAATGTTCCACTTTCAGTCTGTCATGGTTCTAAATGTTCCACCTTCAGTCTGTCATGGTTCTAAATGTTCCACCTTCAGTCTGTAATGGTTCTAAATGTTCCACCTTCGGTCTGTCGTGGTTCTAAATGTTCCACCTTCGGTCTGTAATGGTTCTAAAGGTTCCACCTTCGGTCTGTCGTGGTTCTAAATGTTCCACCTTCAGTGTGTAATGGTTCTGATGTTCCACCTTCAGTCTTTAATGGTTCTGAATGTTCCACCTTCAGTCTGTCATGGTTCTAAATGTTCCACCTTCAGTCTGGCATGGTTCTAAATGTTCCACCTTCAGTCTGTCATGGTTCTGAATGTTCCACCTTCAGTCTGTCATGGTTCTGAATGTTCCACCTTCAGTCTGTAATGGTTCTGTATGTTCCACCTTCAGTCTGTCATGGTTCTAAATGTTCCACTTTCAGTCTGTAATGGTTCTAAAGGTTCCACCTTCAGTCTTTAATGGTTCTAAATGTTCCACCTTCAGTCTGTAATGGTTCTAAATGTTCCACCTTCAGTCTGTAATGGTTCTAAAGGTTCCACCTTCAGTCTTTAATGGTTCTAAATGTTCCACCTTCAGTCTGTCATGGTTCTAAATGTTCCACCTTGAGTCTGTCATGGTTCTAAATGTTCCACCTTCAGTCTTAATGGTTCTAAAGGTTCCACCTTCAGTCTTTAATGGTTCTAAATGTTCCACCTTCAGTCTGTCATGGTTCTAAATGTTCCACCTTCAGTCTTAATGGTTCTAAAGGTTCCACCTTCAGTCTTTAATGGTTCTAAATGTTCCACCGTCAGTCTGTAATGGTTCTAAATGTTCCACCTTCAGTCTGTCATGGTTCTAAATGTTCCACCTTCTGTCTGTAATGATTCTAAATGTTCCACCGTCAGTCTGTCATGGTTCTAAATGTTCCACCTTCAGTCTGGCATGGTTCTAAATGTTCCACCTTCAGTCTTTAATGGTTCTGAATGTTCCACCTTCAGTCTGTCATGGTTCTAAATGTTCCACCTTCAGTCTGTCATGGTTCTGAATGTTCCACCTTCAGTCTGTCATGGTTCTGAATGTTCCACCTTCAGTCTGTAATGGTTCTGTATGTTCCACCTTCAGTCTGTCATGGTTCTAAATGTTCCACCTTCAGTCTGTCATGGTTCTAAATGTTCCACTTTCAGTCTGTAATGGTTCTAAATGTTCCACCTTCAGTCTTTAATGGTTCTAAATGTTCCAACTTCAGTCTGTAATGGTTCTAAATGTTCCACCTTCAGTCTGTAATGGTTCTAAAGGTTCCACCTTCAGTCTTTAATGGTTCTAAAGGTTCCACCTTCAGTCTTTAATGGTTCTAAATGTTCCACCTTCAGTCTGTCATGGTTCTAAATCTAAATGTTCCACTTTCAGTCTGTCATAGTTCTAAATGTTCCACCTTCAGTCTGTCATGGTTCTAAACGTTCCACCTTCAGTTTGTCATGGTTCTAAATGTTCCACTTTCAGTCTGTCATAGTTCTAAATGTTCCACCTTCAGTCTGTCATGGTTCTAAAGGTTCCACCTTCAGTCTGTCATGGTTCTGAATGTTCCACCTTCAGTCTGTCATGGTTCTGAATGTTCCACCTTCAGTCTGTAATGGTTCTGTATGTTCCACCTTCAGTCTGTCATGGTTCTAAATGTTCCACCTTCAGTCTTTAATGGTTCTGAATGTTCCACCTTCAGTCTGTCATGGTTCTAAATGTTCCACCTTCAGTCTGTCATGGTTCTGAATGTTCCACCTTCAGTCTGTAATGGTTCTGAATGTTCCACCTTCAGTCTGTAATGGTTCTGTATGTTCCACCTTCAGTCTCTCATGGTTCTAAATGTTCCACCTTCAGTCTGTCATGGTTCTAAATGTTCCACTTTCAGTCTGTAATGGTTCTAAAGGTTCCACCTTCAGTCTTTAATGGTTCTAAATGTTCCACCTTCAGTCTGTAATGGTTCTGAATGTTCCACCTTCAGTCTGTCATGGTTCTAAATGTTCCACCTTCAGTCTGGCATGGTTCTAAATGTTCCACCTTCAGTCTGTCATGGTTCTAAATGTTCCACCTTCAGTCTTTAATGGTTCTAAATGTTCCACCTTCAGTCTTTAATGGTTCTAAATGTTCCACCTTCAGTCTGTAATGGTTCTAAATGTTCCACCTTCAGTCTGTAATGGTTCTAAATGTTCCACCTTCAGTCTGTCATGGTTCTAAATGTCCCACCTTCAGTTTCCTGCTGAGTTTCTGGAGTTCCTCCTGCAGACTCCTGATCTCCTCCTGAAGGTTCAGGTTCTTCTTCTTCTCTGCTACCAGCTGCCTGTGGAAGCTGCTGCTGCTCAGCTCCACACCACGCTCCAACTCCTGCACATTATTGATGATCAGTTATTCATTATTAGTTATCGATGATCAGTTAATGATTATCTGTTATTGATGATCAGTTGTAGAAGCTGCTGAGAGATCAACAGGATTCAGTATAAATATTGATTAGGTCTTGTATTGATTAATCTCTGTTTTTTGATCTGGAGCCCTCCTATCGTTGTTAAACCAGAACCTGAACCGACCCGGATCCTTCGTTGTGCCTCCTGGACTCGGACCTTCTCGTCCTCCAGGCTCCTGGTCAGCTCCTCTCTGCTCCTCAGCTCTCTCTGGTCCACCAGCTTCTTCAGCCGTCTGATGGTCACCTGGTTCCTCTGCAGCTGCTCCTCGCTGTCCTTCAGCCGCCGCTCGGCCAGTCGCTCTCGTTCCTGCGTCCGTCGCAGTCGTTCTCTCAGAACCTGCGTCTCGTTGGAGTGACGGGTCAGCAGCTGGGAGATCTCGCTCTCGGTGTCATCGTATCGCTGCAGAGCTTTTTCTTGACGCACCTGAAGCTGCAGGAGACAGGTTCAGAGAATCTGTCAGAAAGCTGCAGACCCCAGCGTTAGATCCTCTGGATGCTGGACTTAAAATAATTTCACTCATTTCACATCTTATTTTATTAATAATTTGGATCATTTTTCACTGCAGACTCCCTGCTTAAAGTCTTTTCTTCTGTTTCTTCATCATCATGTGACCCGTTAGCATCAGTGCTAGCAGCTAGTTTGTCCTCACAGAATCAACAGCTGCCTTCAGTTATTAGAATAATAATTATTGTTATTATTTCCTCATTAAAGGCATTTGGAGGATGTTTTTTTTGTTTAACTTGTCTGATTCACATAAAATGAATATACTGACCTTTAGTGGACTTGTATGTATGGTTTCTAAAAAAATTAAAAATTAAAATAAATAACTGTGGACATGGCAGGACCTGAAAAACATCAGCCAATCAACGCGCTCGGACCGAGGCGTTTGGTTTGCTCCCTTTCCAGTCAATCAAAAATCTTCCGGCTCAGGCCTCGTTACGTAGATTACGTACGCCTTGGACTTACGTGTTTTCTGTATGTGTTGCTTTGGTATAGCTTCGTAGTTAGCTGGAGACTTGTTTTGCTCATCTTTTTTTACATAATGGCAGATAAAGATCCAGGGGGACCCAGCCGTAAAAGAAAGGCATTTTTTGATGTCAGAGAAAATAAAAGACGACTGGATCCCGAGAATGCAAAAACAAAAGTGATTATTGGCGAGTCATTTGGGCGATGGCGTCAGCTCAAGCAACAAATGGACCTAAAGACAGATGCCTTGGTTGCTAAAGTCCTTCTGGACAGGTGAAATGTATTATTGATTATTGATTATACTGCAGCTGTAGGCAACTTCACGAGTCCTACGATAGTTTCTGGAGGGGGGCGTTTCTTCGTAAATGTTAAGAGGGGGGAGGTTAGAGGGGGGTGAGGGAGAGGTTGTATGTGCGCATGCTACGTTCAAAGTCGTAGGAAATTAAATCTCCTCTAATGCCTTTAAAGCTGCTTCTCTCTGCCTGAACTCACCTCAGGTTACTGGAGTTACCTGGCTGTTGTGGACCAATCAGAGCAGCCTCAGACATGTCATCATTTCCACTGCCCCCTGATGCTGTCGATGCCGTTTCCTGACCAGGTAGGACTCACCTGTCTGAGGACCCGGTTCTCCTTCTGCAGGTCGTCGGTTCTCTGCTGGAGTTCAGCCAAAGCGTTCCTCAGCTCGTTGATCTTCAGGAGTCGAGCCGACAGCATCCGTTTGGTCACCAGGTCCAGATCTTTGGGGGGAGAAGACTCTTTACTCTGAGACTGCTGCCCTCGACGCTGCTGCTGGGTCATTGGCTGTGCCGGTCGCTGGGGGCGGAGCCTGCCGTGACGCCCTGCCACACCTGGGAGGTGGAGAAATACTTCAATAAATACAAGTTACTGATAGTAGAGATTTAAAATACTGCTGCTGAGAGAACAGACGTTAAACATCTCACAGATAAAAGGTACGAACCCTGGACTCTCAGGTAAACCTACCCTGTGCAGCAAGAGACCGGGAGTGGACCAATGAGCTGAATCTGTTCTTTAACAGGTTTGACTCTGCTCCCACTCCTCCCCCCTCTCATCAAAGCACTGACCAGCCAGCTCCTTCTTCACACCTCAGCTCTACACCACCAACAGCACCCCTCCACCTCCCCCACCCCACACCACCTCTGGACTTCAAACACAGCCCCACCACCACCACCATCACCCTCTCTCCTGTCATCCTCATCCACCCCCAGCCTCTCCATAACTGCCGATCAGGTGAGATGAGAGCTAAAAAAGATCAAGACCAGGAAAGCTGCAGGTCCTGATGGAATCGGCTCCAGACTCCTCAGAGACTGTGCAGACCAGCTGTCAGGTGCTGCTCTGCATCTTCAAACTGAGCCTGAGTCTGGAGAGGGTTCCTGTGTTGTGGAAGACTTCCTGTCTGGTTCCTGTCTCAAAGACCAGGAACCCCAGGGAGCCAAACCACTTCAGACCTGTGGCCCTCACTTCTCATCTGATGAAGACCATGGAGAGGATCATCCTCAGGAATCTACTCCCCCTGGTGAGCCCTAATCTGGACCCACTACAGTTCGCTTACCAACCGAACATTGGAGTAGATGATGCAGTCGTCTACCTGCTGCACAGATCGCTGACTCACCTGGAGGACACCGGCAGCACTGTGAGGGTCATGTTCTTTGACTTCTCCAGTGCTTTCAACACAATCCAGCCTTCTCTGCTCAGGGTGAAGCTTGAGGGAGCGGGAGTAGACTGTCACCTGGCTGCTTGGACCATCGACTACCTCACCAACAGACCACAGTACGTGAGGCTTCAGGACTGTGTGTCTGATGTAGTGGTCAGCAGCATGGGGGCCCACAGGGGACAGTGCTCTCTCCCTTTCTCTTCATCCTGTACACATCAGACTTCCACTACAACTCTGGGAGCTGTCACCTCCAGAAATTCTCTGATGATACAGCCATTGTTGGGTGTGTGTCTGATGGGGACGAGCTGGAGAACAGGACAGTCATCTCTGACTTTGTCGACTGGTGTGAGAGAAACCATCTGCAGCTCAACGCCAGTAAGACGAAAGAGATGACCATCGACTACCACAGGAGGAGAACACCTCAGCCTGCACCGGTGAACATCCAGGGTTTGGACATTGAGATAGTGGACTCATACAAATACCTGGGTGTTCACCTCAACAACAAACTGGACTGGTCACACAACACAGAGGTCCTGTACAAGAAGGACCAAAGTCGTCTCCACCTGCTGAGGAGACTGAGGTCCTTTGGAGTGTGCAGGACTCTGCTCCGGACATTCTATGACTCTGTGGTAGCGTCTGCTGTTTTCTATGCAGTGGTCTGTTGGGGAGCAGGGAGCTCTGAAAGGGACAGAAAGAGACTGAACAGACTGGTGAGGAGGACCGGTTCTGTGCTGGACTGTTCCCTGGACTCCATAGAGGAGGATGTTGGCAAAGCTCACATCCATCAGGGACAACCCCTCTCACCCACTGCATGACACTGTGGAGTCTCTAAGTAGCTTTTTCAGCAGCAGACTGAGACACCCAATCTGTAAGAAGGAACTCTATCGCAAATCTTTCATTCCATCTGCTATAAGACTTTATAACACCAGCATCACTGGATGATGTTTACACAAAAATGGACTGTTTCACACAATCCCTTACCACATAATCTGCATAATTTCTCTGTACTTCACATCATTCCATAAGCCACCTTTCCCATCCTACACTCATGGACATATTGTGGTTGTGATTATGATTAACATTATATTGTTGTTTACTGTTGCTATTGTTGCTCTACTGTATGCTGTGTGCTGCTGTAACATGGGAAATTTCCCCGGAAATGGGGAGTAATAAAGGATTATCTTATCTTATCTTACATCACTTCCTGTCTCACCTGTGGACTACATCACTTCCTGTCTCACCTGTGCGGTACAGCGTGCTGCTGGAGACCCTCTTGGTTCTCAGGGTTCTGTGAGGACTTGGGGACGGGGTTCTGGACCGAGAGTACGGAGAGAAGGAACGTTCTGAAGGAGATTCGTTCTCGTAATCCTCAGAATAAAAGGAACCGTCTGACACCCGGTCCGGGTCGGAGCGCCAGGTTCTGGTTCTGGATCTGGTTTCTTTGTCATCGTCACTGTGGATGTTCTCCTGAAGGTTCTTGTGGTGTTTCTGTCCAGAGGAAGCTCTGGACTCTTTCTTTCTGCTCTGGACTGACTGGTTCCGGTCTTCGTTGGGATCGGGTCCAGGATCCATGGTGTCTGGGTCAGAACTCCTGATTTCAGAACAAAGAAACAGAACCAAGTCAGAAACACAGAAGTCTGTTAAAAAATCTGGTCAAACCGGTGATTGTTATAATAATCAATATGATTTTGTTCATCAGTTTAAAATCAGTAAATCCTTTATTTAATAAATATTTATATGTATTATTTATTATAATTACATATTCTTTAATATTCTGACTTTATCCTGGATCCATCATCATGTTTTACTCACACAGGACCTGAACACATTGGAGCTGTCTGCACTTTTTATTTTTCCACTTTTCAACAGTGCAAACCACCAGATCTGTCAATACTTCTGTTATACATTGTGTCTGTATAACGACAATTACAGCTTTCTATTCTGTTACACTGAGCTGCTGCAGTTTTTCTGACGTTTCTGCAGGAACATACAGTTAACCATCAGCTGATATGTTGCTGGAGTCTCATCACGTTTTTAATATGTTGAACTGAAGCTCTAAACATGACGTTTATTGTGGGGCGGCATGGCTCGGTGGGTAGAGTGGCCGTCTTGCAACCGAAGGGTTGCCGGTTTGATCCTCGGCCCGTCGTGTTCGAGGTGTCCCTGAGCAAGACCCCTAACCCCGAATTGCTCCTGATGGGGTCGTGGTCAGCGCCTTGCATGGCAGCTTCCACCATCAGTGTGTGAATGTGACGTATCATGTAAAGCGCTTTGGGTATCTTGCAGGTATAGTAAAGCGCTATATAAATATAGACCATTTATCTGTTAGAGAAATCAGATATTTAATGAATAAGCTGACATTAGTGCTGATTAGAAGCTGAAGGGATGAAAACATGTCAGAATAAAACTCACCTCAGCCGATCAGCAGCAAACCTGCAAACAACAGACTAAAGCAGCTGCTGCTGACAGGTGGACTGTTGTCATGTTTATATCATGTTTTCATGTTGTTTTCATGCTTTTATTTTATCATCTTTTCATGCTTTTTATCATGTTTTCATGTTGTTGTTATGTTGTCATGTTTTTATCATGTTTTTTATGCTTTTTATCATGTTTTCATGTTGTTTTCATGTTGTTGTCATGTTTGTTATGTTGTCATGTTGTCATGCTGTTGTCATGTTTTTATCATGTTTTCATGTTGTTGTCATGCCGTACCTGAACACAAATACACACCTAGCTAGGCCTCAGCTGCTCAGACTGTCTCACATCTGATCAAACACAGAAATAAAATAAAACAGAAACTGAAATAAATCAGCTCGGTGTCCTGAAGCTATGGCTAGCTGATGCTAACAGCAGGTAACCTCCATGAGAACCCTCTCTGAGCTGCAAGTCACTGTTAGCTGTCCACGTTCACTTGTGTGCTCACCTGAAACACGGTTCTGGTGTAGTTCGGTTGCACTCCGTAGCTCCTGGTTCCGAGTCTTCGGCTAATGTCAGCTTCGGCTGCTAGCAGCTACTACTTTAGCTGAGTTAGCCGCTGTTAGCCGTCAGCAGCTAACGGCACTGTTCAGCCTTTAAACAGAAAAACAACCGAAGTTTAACAAAGAGTTTAAATCCACAATCAAACAGCAGAGTCCTGGAAACGGAGCCGCTTCGGTTCTCCTGTCCGTCCGAGCCTGGAGGCTAGCAGTTTGTCAGCAGCTAACAGCAGGTTAGCAGCTAGCAGCACGTTAGCCGCCGACGCCGCTCCATGGCAACCGCAGCTCGGCCTGCAGTACCGCCTGCAGCCAGAGAGGCGCTGTCGGACCAGCGGTCACTAATGGAAACAGTGAAAAAGTGAAATTGTAGTCCAACAGAAATGAAAAACTACAATCCTAGAATCAAGTAAGTCTCTCAGATAAAGTCAGTTTTAATATTTTGAAGATGTAAAGACTGCATAGGCTTTAAGGAACACTTATTTGATGATTCTGGATTAAAATATTATCATTATATCAGAGGATTCTTCTCCTGAATCTTAAAATGCTATGAGATAAAAGTAAATAAATACCCAAGTAAGGTACAAGTACTTTAAAATTGTACCTGAGTACCGAGAATATGTGTATTTATGAAGTAATATTACTATAACTGGCAGCAGCCTGAGATGAAAACACAACCGAGACCTTGAGCAGTTCTAAAAGAACGTAGAACATCTGATGTTTTTGTTCTGTTTGGATCCAGATCTGCTGTAAAACTGGAGATGAAGATACAGTTTATTATAATCACATTAGAGCTGATGTTTTTATTGTGTTTGGATCCAGATCTGCTGTAAAACTGGAGATGAAGATACAGTTTATTATAATCACATTAGAGCTGATGTTTTTATTGTGTTTGGATCCAGATCTGCTGTAAAAGGTGAACAGATTTAGTTCATGATGTTCATTAAATAATAATAATAATAATAATGATAATAATAATAATAATAATAATAATCAGAACATTAAACATGACAGACGGAGACACAGCTGAGTGTAAATAATCACATTATGATCTGATGTTGGACAGAAAACAGGTCAGACTGCAGAAAAACTGCATTTCCCTTTTAAACGGCAACAAGAATTACCGGAAATAATTCTGAAGAGGAAATCCGGATCCTTTCAGAATAAAACAGCTAAACTCAGGGATTATAGAATCCACAGATCAAATAATTTTTAAAAAACTTCTCTGTACTTTCAGTTATTTTATATTTTATCTTTAAAGATTTTTATTTATTATATTATTTAACAAAATATTAATGGTGATGAAGTCAATTTGTTTAGTTCTTATTAAATCCAATCTTTCTAAGTTCTTTACAACAATCAGAAAAAGCACAAAATCAAATCATAATGTATTGATCTTTCCTGGGTGTTCCATCTGATCATTCTGTTAAAGCTGCTCAGACGAAGTATCAGTTTTATTTTTCTCTGCTTTACTTTTTGTTTTTATTCTGAGTTTTATTATTTCAAACCCCCTGAACTGTTTTCTTCATCAAAACGTCACATTCTGTGATGTTTCATGTATTCATGAGTCAGACTGCCATTACAAGTACAAATTGCTGTTTTATTTAAACTTTCAGCCTGTTCATTACTGTAGTTTAATTTTCATTCTGAATTCAGCTGTTGTCGGTCCGGCTGTTATTGTGAAGGACCCGGCGGAAGTGCATGTGGCGGTGCAGCTGCAGCTTGTTGTCTGATGGACTCTGAGAGTTTCAGTGTTCGGTCTGCAGCAGCTTCATGATGAAGAAGTTCAAACGTCCCGCTGCATGAGGATCGATCAGCGTCATCGATCAGCGTCATCGATCTTCTATCGGAGCATTGATCGATCCGGATTAGAGATGGTGATCCGGGTTTATGTGGCGTCCTCCAGCGGCTCTGTGGCGGTGAGTCTCACCTGTTGGTCCACGGCTCAGGTGAGGAGAACGTTCTGGACAGGTTCTGCTGATGTTCTCCAGAGGTTCTCCTGACTGTAGAGGTTCTCCAGATGTTCTCTAGAGGTTCTTCTGATGTTCTCTAAATATTCTCCGTTCCTCTCTACAGAACCTGATCTTAGTTCAGATCAAATGTTTATTATTTTAACTTCTGGGACTAAAACTATAAATTCTACAAACTGAGAAATGTCAGCGAGGTGTCAGAAGAACCGTTAGAATCCTAAAAACAGCCGAGAATCTGTGTAAAGGAACGTTCTAAGAGGATTTAGATCCAGTAGAACTTCATTTTCTGGTCAAGCGTAAGAGAACAAATGATTCTGTCTGGAAATAAAAACAATAGAACCCATCAGAGAGTAAATCTGTAGATTCAATGCAGGGAAACTGAAAGCTAAAACGGATGAAGAGGATTGATGTGAGGATTATTTTCTGGATGAATCCATTCTTTGTTTTGTCTCTAAAATGTCAGAAAACAGTGAAAACAGGATCAGAGTTTCCTCCAGCGTCTGTTTGGTCCAAGGATCTGCAAGAAAACAGAAAATAAAAGCAGGTCATCAGGATGGATTCGTGGCTGCAGATCTGTTTCCTGATTAAAGTCTTGATTCTCCAGTCAGACGTTAGTTTGAATTTAAGCAGGACACCTTTAGAACCTGTTGGAACGTGTTCCTGTTGCTTTAATTAAAAAATGACGTGAAATATAGCGACAGATGAAGCAGCTGAAGGATTAGTGGAGCAGAAATGATGGAAATGAGCCGTAAACACTGAATGTAGGTCGATCCATCCGTTCATGTAGAACAACACCGCTATTATTCACCGTCTGACCGGAACAGGACCACGTTCTACTGGCAAGAACTGGTTCCCATCAGTACAGAGGTAGAACATTTACATTAGTCTGAAAGGGCTCCACTGGAGATAAAGATACTCAGAAGGATTCAAAGCTTCTCCAGAAAGATGTAAAGAGGAGCTAAAAACCATCCAGAATGACCTGAAACCGTCTAAAATGACACAAAATGCTCCGAAATGTGTTTAAAATGACCAAAAAAACTAAAGGATGACTTTAAAATGCTCCAAAATGTGTTTAAAATACAGAAAAATCCTAAAAGATGAGTTTAAAACGCTCCAAAATGTGTTTAAAATACAAAAAATTCCTAAAAGATGAGTTTAAAATGCTCCAAAATGTCTTTAAAATACAAAAAAAATCCTAAAAGATGAGTTTAAAATGCTCCAAAATGTGTTTAAAATACAAAAAATCCTAAAAGATGAGTTTAAAATGCTCCAAAATGTGTTTAAAATACAAAAAAATCCTAAAAGATGAGTTTAAAACGCTCCAAAATGTCTTTAAAATACAAAAAAATCCTAAAAGATGAGTTTAAAACGCTCCAAAATGTCTTTAAAATACAAAAAAAATCCTAAAAGATGAGTTTAAAACGTTCCAAACTGTGTTTAAAATACAAAAAAATCCTAAAAGATGAGTTTAAAATGCTCCAAAATGTGTTTAAAATACAAAAAAATCCTAAAAGATGAGTTTAAAACGCTCCAAAATGTCTTTAAAATACAAAAAAAATCCTAAAAGATGAGTTTAAAACGCTCCAAAATGTCTTTAAAATACAAAAAAATCCTAAAAGATGAGTTTAAAACGTTCCAAACTGTGTTTAAAATACAAAAAAATCCTAAAAGATGAGTTTAAAACGTTCCAAAATGTGTTTAAAATGGCAAAAAAAAAAAAAAAAACTAAAAAATGCTCCAAATGATTCAGAAATTACTAAAAACTGTCTTCATCTAAAATGAGGTTAATGTTTGTCCAGACTGGATCTCAGAACCAGAACTCTTTCTTCTGATTGTTTAAACTGGAATCATCTCATGAACTTCATCAGCTGATCCAGGATATAATCAGTAGAAACCTTCTACTGATCCTTCATTCTAGTCCAGTCTGATCTGCAGTAAAACCAGTAGAACCAGTAAAACCACAGCATGATAACCTGTAAATAGCCACAGCTCCTCATGGTTCCTAATGTTCACATTTAAGGAATTATCTTTTTTCTTTTTACTAAACATGAACAACCTGAAATTTATGAGGAAAATAAGTTCAGTTTCATCAACATTCATCCTCAGTTTATCATTTCCACATTACAACTTCCAGATCACAGAGTGTCTACAAAGGAACACAACATTTAGTCACCTGGACCTGAACCATGGAGGATTTACTGGAGGATCACAACCACAGAAGAAGACAAAAAACAAGAGAAAAATACACAATCTAGTATTTTACTTTCTGATCCAAACAACTTTTCATGGTAGAAATTATTTTTAAATTTACAGTTTTACTAATTTACAATCTGCAGTTAATGTCTTCTCCGCTCCACTTTGAGGGCCGGATTGGACCCTCTGGAGGACCACATTGGGCCCACGGGCCTCATGTTGGACACCCCTGGTCTACAGTAGGTACGTAAAGTATTCAGACCCTTGAAATGTTTCTCACTCTGTGTCATTGCAGCCATTTGCCAAATTCAAAAAAGTTCACTTTATTTCTCATTAATGTACACTCAGCATCCCATCTTGACAGAAAAAAATGTAGAAATTTTTTCAAATTTATTGAAAAAGAAAAACTGAAATATCACATGGTCAGAAGTATTCAGAGCCTTTGCAGCGACATTCATATTTAACTCACATGCTGTCCATTTCTTCTGATCCTCCTCCTGATGGTTCTGCTTCTTTATTGGAGTCCAGCTGTGTTTAATTAAACTGATTGGACTTGATTAGGAAAGGCACACACCTGTCTATATAAGACCTTACAGCTCACAGTGCATGTCAGAGCAAATGAGAATCATGAGGTGGAAGGAACTGCCCAAGGAGCTCAGAGACAGAATTGTGGCAAGGCACAGATCTGGACAAGGTTACAAAAGAATTTCTGCAGCACTCAAGGTTCCTCAGAGCACAGTGGCCTCCATAATCCTCACATGGAAGAAGTTTGGGACGAGCACAACTCTTCCTAGACCTGGCCGTCCAGCCAAACTGAGCAATGGTGGGAGAAGAGCCTTGGTGAGAGAGTTAAAGAAGAACCCAAAGATCACTGTGGCTGAGCTCCAGAGATGCAGTCGGGAGATAGGAGAAAGTTCCACAAAGTCAACTATCACTGCAGCCCTCCACCAGTCGGGGCTTTATGGCAGAGTGGCCCGACGGAAGCCTCTCCTCAGTGAAAGACACATGAAAGCCCACAGAGTTAGAAAAAACACATGAAGGACTCCCAGACTATGAGAAATAAGATTCTCTGGTCTGATGAGACCAAGATTGAACTTTCTGGTGTTAATTCTAAGCGGTATGTGTGGAGAAAAGCAGGCACTGCTCATCACCTGCCCAATACAATCCCTACAGTGAAACATGGTGGTGGGAGCATCATGTTGTGGGGGGGGGTGTTTTTCAGCTGCAGGGACAGGACGACTGGTTGCAATTGAAGGAAGGATGAATGCGGCCAAGTACAGAGATATCCTGGAGGAAAACCTCTTCCAGAGTGCTCAGGACCTCAGACTGGGCTGAAGGTTCACCTTTCAACAGGACAATGATAACAATAATAATAATACATTTTATTTATAGGCGCCTTTCAAGACACTCAAGGTCACCGTACAGAGGAAACAGAATAAAAACAGATTCAAAATACACAGTTTAAAACATAAGAATTTTAAAATTTAAAAGAAGAAAATTTAGCAATTTTAAAACAGAAGGAGGACTGGAGGTCAAAGATAGTAAGCTTGTTTGAACAGGTGGGTTTTGAGAGTGGATTTGAAAATGTGCAGTGTGTTGATGTTTCTGATATCAGGTGGGAGGGAGTTCCAGAGGCGGGGAGCAGCGCGACTGAAGGCTCTGGAGCCCATGGTGGTCATGCGGGCAGGAGGGATGGTGAGCCTGAGAGAGGAAGATGATCTAAGAGTCCGGCTGGGAATGTTTATGTGGAGTAGATCAGTGAGGTACAGAGGGGCGAGGTTATGGAGGGCCTTGAAGGTTAGCAGAATGGTTTTATAGATGATACGGTGAGTGATTGGAAGCCAGTGAAGCTGTTGTAGAACTGGGGTGATGTGGTGGAAAGAGGGTGTCCTGGTGATAATTCAGGCTGATGCATTTTGGACCAGTTGGAGTTTATGGAGGGACTTGAGTGGAAGACCAGAGAGAAGTGAATTACAATAGTCGAGGCAGGAGGTGACAAGAGAGTGGACCAGGATGGCGGTGCTGATAGGAGTGAGGGAGGGACGGAGGCGATTAATGTTTCGGAGATGAAAGTATGCAGATTGAGTGATGTTGTTGATGTGAGTTTGAAATGACAGAGTGCCATCGAGGACGACACCCAGACTCTTGACCTGCAGGGAGGGGGAAAAGGTGGAGTTGTCAGTGGTGATGGTGAAACTATTGGTTTTAGTGAGAACTGATTTGAAGCCAATGAGGAGAACCTCAGTTTTGTCGCTATTCAGTTTGAGGAAATTGGAAGAGAACCAGGATTTGATTTCCTGGAGACAGACACAGAGGGAGGTGGGGGGGAGGGTAGAAGTGGGTTTGGAGGAGAGGTAGAGCTGGGTGTTGTCCACATAGCAGTGAAACTGTATGTTATATACAATGACCCAAAGCACACAGCTAAAAGAACAAAGGAGTGGCTTCACAACAACTCTGTGACCGTTCTTGACTGGCCCAGCCAGAGCCCTGACCTAAACCCAATGGAGCATCTCTGGAGAGACCTCAGAATGACTGTCCACCAACGTTTACCATCCAATGGCAGAGGATCCCCAAATCCAGGTGTGAAAAACTTGTTGAGTCATTCCCAAAAAGACTCATGGCTGTACGAGCTGAAAAGGAGCTTCTACTCAATACTGAGCACAGGGTCTGAATACTTCTGACCATGTCATATTTCAGTTTTTCTTTTTTAATACATTTGCAAAAATGTCTACATTTCTGTTTTTTTTTCTGTCAAGATGGGGTTCTGAGTGTACATTAATGAGAAATAAAATGAATTTTTTGATTTTGGAAAATGGCTGCAATGACACAGAGAGTAGAAAATTTCGAGGGGTCTGAATACTTTCCGTAGCCACGGTATTTGATCAGTCTGAGGAACAGAAGATGTAAATAATAGAAAGTTAAAGACTGACTGATGTTTTCTGAGTGTTCCAATGAGGATGATGTTGAGGATGATGATGTTGTTGATGTTGTTGAGGATAATGAGGATGATGATGATGAGCATGATGATGAGGAGGATGTTGAAAGTGATGAGGATAATGATGATGATGATGATGAGGATGATGAAGAGGATGAGGATGATGATAAAGATGAGGAGTAGGATGTTAAGGATGATAAGGATGAGGATGATTATGAGGATGAGGAGGATGTTGAGGATGATGATGAGGATGATGATGAGGATGATTATGAGGATGATGATGAGGATGAGGATGATGAGGACGATGATGAGGCTGGGGATGAGGATGATGATGATGAGGATAATGATGATGAGGATGATGAGCATGATGATGAGGATGATGAAGAGAATGAGGATGATGATGATGAAGATGAGGATGAGGAGTAGGATATGTTAAGGATGATGAGGATGAGGATGATTATGAGGATGAGGATGATGAGGATGACGATGACGATGAGGCTGGGGATGAGGATAATGATGATGATGATGATGAGGATAATAATGATGAGGATGAGGATGATGACGATAAGGACGATGATGAGGCTGAGGATAAGGATGATGATGATGATGATGACAAGGATGATGATGAGGAGGAGGATGAAGATGATTATGAGGCTGAGGATGATTGTAAGAGCCATAATTGAAAAATAGGAATTTTGAACGGAAGTAAATAGTTTTAAAGTTAGTATATAGTCATTTAGTTAATAGATAGTTTTGCCTGGTTACAAAATGTATGTGTATGCCCTTTAAATTTTGTGTGGAGTCATTATGATAGGTTTGCATATGAGCATGAGAGCTGTGACAAAGAAGGGGAGCATTATTTTTTCTACCGGATGAACATGCAGAATGTATCTTTGTTTATTTTTGGTTTTTCTTGAGTAAACATTTTAACTCGAAGTACACCTCATGTTTTTATTCGTGTATGATTAATAACCCTTGACGCAGCTCCGTGGCCTTCAAAGAAGAGGAAAGAGAAAAGGCCACATCATTAGTAGACAAAAAGGGTGCTCGCAACGAACGACCCGAAAAGGAGCGACATCTCGACATGAAGAAATAAGAAGACGCAAACGTCGGAACGGAACGAAGATTGACGGTAAAAAGTTTCAATCAGAAAAGCTGGCTCGCAGTGATGTTCTCCGCTCCGAAAGCCTTCGAAGTCCGTGCATGATTTAGAAGTTATGTTGCAACAATTGGATGTGTGAAGTTGACGTGTTAAGTTGCTTTACGTATTTGCACATAATTTATGCATGACTTTGCCGAAGAATGGCAGAAGAAGGGAACTTAATTGACGCGGCAGACATGGAAAATAAGAGACAGATTAAGCTGACAGAGAAAGCGCTGCAGGAGAAGCTGCGCAGACTTACTGGAGTCAGAAGAGGCGCGCTAGCCAAAATACATAGCAAGGAGAAAGAAATTGAAAATTTGATGAACGATGCTGACAATGTGCAAAAGGTGCAAGACTGCATGGAAAATGAGTTCTGTGTTCTTACAACCGAGTTTGAAAAGATTACTGACCAAGTGTGGGACCTTCTGTCAGAGGAAGATAAGGATGCAGATCACTGGGTTAAACCTAGGAAGTTGGAAATCACTAAGTTTGTGGAAAAAACGTAGAAATGGATTAATGCTTTGCATAAAGGGGAAAAGATTAAGGATGATAAAACAATGGATAAGGATGAAAATGACAATGTAAGCCCTGAGGATAGTGTATCACAGGTGTCAGTGATCAAAGCAGCAAAAGCCAAGAGCTCACTGGTTAGTCACTCATCTGTCACATCCTCTAGATCATCATCAGTTCGTGCTGCTGCAGAAGCCAAGTTAGCTGGACTAATGGAACGTGCTGCTGTCTTGACACAAAAACAAGAGCTTGAACTTGAAGAAGCACGTATTAAAGCTAAGCTTGAAAAGCTGTCTTTAGAAGCAGATATTGCAGAAAAAAGAGCTCAATTAAGAGTTTTTAAGAAGTACGAAGGATCAGATGATGGTGATAACAGCTATGTTCAGTCTTATATAGCAAGTGAAACTCGAGTAGAAGAAAGTGAAAAGAAGCACACTTCAGTCAATAAAGTACCTAAAGCCAAAGTTAAGAGCCAATCCAGCCATCCACAAAGTACAGAGCCTCAAGTTGTAAGGCCAAAGCACATGGTCAGCGCTGATGATGGCATTCTGCAAGTTATGCAGAAGCAAAATATGATCACAGAGATGCTGGTTAGTCAACAGAAACGAGCTCAACTACCAGTTAAAGATGTTACAGTCTTCCGAGGAGACCCACTTACCTACAGATCGTTCATCAGAGCCTTTGAACAAGCAATCGAACAGAGAGCTGACAACGATCAGGACAAGTTATATTACTTGCAACAGTACACTGTAGGTGAACCACAAGAACTTGTGCAAAGCTGTGAGCACATGCCGCCTTACAGAGGGTTCAAGGAAGCGAAGAGACTGCTTCAGAAACATTATGGGGATGAGCTCATGATAGCCAGTGCTTATATTGATAAGGCGTTGAAGTGGCCACAAATTAAATCGGAAGATGGAAAATCACTGAATGCGTATGCTGTGTTTTTGACTGGATGTCGTAATACAATGGAAGATGTGGAATTTATGGAAGAGATGGATAACCCCACAAATATGAAAACAGTGGTGTCCAAACTGCCTTTTAAGGTCAGAGAAAAGTGGCGTAATGTGGCATACGAGATCTTGGAGAGGATCTGGAATAAAGACAGAGAAGACCTGCAGATGTTCAAAGACCTGTTCAGTCAGGCAACAACGCGTAAAAAAACCTGAATATTAAACCATTAAAACCATTAAAACCTGAATATTAAACCATTAAAACCAATAAAACCTGTATATTAAACCTGTATATTAAACCGTTAAAACCAATAAAACCTGAATATTAAACCATTAAAACCAATAAAACCTGTATACTAAACCATTAAAACCAATACAACCTGAATATTAAACCATTAAAACCAATAAAACCTGAATATTAAACCATTAAAACCAATAAAACCTGTATATTAAACCTGTATATTAAACCGTTAAAACCAATAAAACCTGAATATTAAACCATTAAAACCAATAAAAACCTGTATACTAAACCATTAAAACCAATACAACCTGAATATTAAACCATTAAAACCAATAAAACCTGAATATTAAACCATTAAAACCAATAAAACCTGTATATTAAACCATTAAAACCTGAATATTAAACCATTAAAACCATTAAAATTTTAATATTTTAATATTAAACCATTAAAACCTGAATATTAAAGTATAAAAACAAAGAACTTTATATTAAAACACCTGAGAATGAGAAAACCCGGAGGTTATTAACGAGTAAATACTGGTTTCTGTTGACCTACAAAACCTGATGATCTGTGGTATCCTTCTCCCTGTGGTATCTTCTCACTGTGGTATCTTATCCTTGTGGTGTCTTCTCCCTGGTATCTTCTCTCTGGTATCTTCTCCCTGTGGTATCTTCTCCCTGGTATCTTCTCCCTGTGGTATCTTCTCCCTGGTATCTTCTCCCTGGTATCTTCTCCCTGTGGTATCTTCTCCCTGGTATCTTCTCCCTGGTATCTTCTCTCTGGTATCTTTTCCCTGGTGTCTTCTCCCTGGTATCTTCTCCCTGTGGTATCTTCTCCCTGGTATCTTCTCCCTGTGGTATCTTCTCCCTGGTATCTTATCCTTGTGGTATCTTCTCCCTGGTATCTTCTCCCTGGTATCTTCTCCCTGGTATCTTCTCCCTGGTATCTTTTCCCTGGTATCTTCTCTCTGGTATCTTCTCCCTGTGGTATCTTTTCCCTGGTATCTTCTCCCTGTGGTATCTTCTCACTGTGGTATCCTTCTCCCTGTGGTATCTTCTCACTGTGGTATCTTATCCTTGTGGTGTCTTCTCCCTGGTATCTTCTCTCTGGTATCTTCTCCCTGTGGTATCTTTTCCCTGGTGTCTTCTCCATGGTATCTTCTCCCTGTGGTATCTTCTCCCTGGTATCTTCTCCCTGTGGTATCTTCTCCCTGGTATCTTCTCCCTGTGGTATCTTCTCCCTGGTATCTTCTCACTGTGGTATCTTATCCTTGTGGTATCTTCTCCCTGGTATCTTCTCCCTGTGGTATCTTCTCCCTGGTATCTTCTCCCTGTGGTATCTTCTCCCTGGTATCTTCTCCCTGTGGTATCTTCTCCCTGGTATCTTCTCTCTGTGGTATCTTTTCCCTGGTGTCTTCTCCCTGGTATCTTCTCCCTGGTATCTTCTCCCTGTGGTATCTTCTCCCTGGTATCTTCTCCCTGTGGTATCTTTTCCCTGGTGTCTTCTCCCTGGTATCTTCTCCCTGGTATCTTCTCCCTGTGGTATCTTCTCCCTGGTATCTTCTCCCTGTGGTATCTTCTCCCTGGTATCTTATCCTTGTGGTATCTTCTCCCTGGTATCTTCTCCCTGTGGTATCTTCTCCCTGGTATCTTCTCCCTGTGGTATCTTCTCCCTGGTATCTTCTCCCTGTGGTATCTTCTCCCTGTGGTATCTTTTCCCTGGTATCTTCTCACCGTGGTATCTTCTCCCTGTGGTATCTTCTCCCTGATATCTTCTCCCTGGTATCTTCTCTCTGGTATCTTCTCCCTGTGGTATCTTTTCCCTGGTGTCTTCTCCCTGGTATCTTCTCCCTGGTATCTTCTCCCTGTGGTATCTTCTCCCTGGTATCTTCTCCCTGTGGTATCTTCTCCCTGGTATCTTATCCTTGTGGTATCTTCTCCCTGGTATCTTCTCCCTGGTATCTTCTCCCTGTGGTATCTTCTCCCTGGTATCTTCTCCCTGTGGTATCTTCTCCCTGGTATCTTCTCCCTGTGGTATCTTCTCCCTGTGGTATCTTCTCCCTGTGGTATCTTTTCCCTGGTATCTTCTCCCTGGTATCTTCTCCCTGTGGTATCTTCTCCCTGGTATCTTCTCACTGTGGTATCTTATCCTTGTGGTATCTTCTCCCTGTGGTATCTTCTCCCTGGTATCTTTTCCCTGGTATCTTCTCCCTGTGGTATCTTCTCCCTGTGGTATCTTCTCCCTGGTATCTTCTCCCTGTGGTATCTTCTCCCTGGTATCTTCTCCCTGTGGTATCTTCTCCCTGGTATCTTCTCCCTGTGGTATCTTCTCCCTGGTATCTTCTCCCTGTGGTATCTTTTCCCTGGTATCTTCTCACCGTGGTATCTTCTCCCTGTGGTATCTTCTCCCTGATATCTTCTCCCTGTGGTATCTTCTCCCTGGTATCTTCTCCCTGTGGTATCTTCTCCCTGGTATCTTCTCCCTGTGGTATCTTCTCCCTGGTATCTTCTCCCTGGTATCTTCTCCCTGTGGTATCTTCTCCCTGGTATCTTCTCCCTGGTATCTTCTCCCTGTGGTATCTTCTCCCTGGTATCTTATCCTTGTGGTATCTTTTCCCTGGTATCTTCTCCCTGGTATCTTCTCACTGTGGTATCTTCTCTCTGGTATCTTCTCCCTGTGGTATCTTTTCCCTGGTATCTTCTCCCTGTGGTATCTTTTCCCTGGTATCTTCTCCCTGTGGTATCTTCTCCCTGGTATCTTCTCCCTGTGGTATCTTCTCCCTGGTATCTTATCCTTGTGGTATCTTTTCCCTGGTATCTTTTCCCTGGTATCTTCTCACTGTGGTATCTTCTCCCTGGTATCTTCTCACTGTGGTATCTTATCCTTGTGGTATCTTCTCCCTGGTATCTTCTCACTGTGGTATCTTATCCTTGTGGTATCTTCTCCCTGGTATCTTCTCCCTGTGGTATCTTCTCCCTGGTATCTTCTCCCTGTGGTATCTTCTCCCTGTGGTATCTTCTCCCTGGTATCTTCTCACTGTGGTATCTTATCCTTGTGGTATCTTCTCCCTGGTATCTTCTCCCTGTGGTATCTTCTCCCTGGTATCTTCTCTCTGGTATCTTCTCCCTGTGGTATCTTCTCCCTGGTATCTTATCCTTGTGGTATCTTTTCCCTGGTATCTTCTCCCTGGTATCTTCTCACTGTGGTATCTTCTCTCTGGTATCTTCTCCCTGTGGTATCTTCTCCCTGGTATCTTCTCCCTGTGGTATCTTCTCCCTGGTATCTTCTCCCTGTGGTATCTTCTCCCTGGTATCTTATCCTTGTGGTATCTTTTCCCTGGTATCTTTTCCCTGGTATCTTCTCACTGTGGTATCTTCTCCCTGGTATCTTCTCACTGTGGTATCTTATCCTTGTGGTATCTTCTCCCTGGTATCTTCTCACTGTGGTATCTTATCCTTGTGGTATCTTCTCCCTGGTATCTTCTCCCTGTGGTATCTTCTCCCTGGTATCTTCTCCCTGTGGTATCTTCTCCCTGTGGTATCTTCTCCCTGGTATCTTCTCACTGTGGTATCTTATCCTTGTGGTATCTTCTCCCTGGTATCTTCTCCCTGTGGTATCTTCTCCCTGGTGTCTTCTCCCTGGTATCTTCTCCCTGTGGTATCTTCTCCCTGGTATCTTATCCTTGTGGTATCTTCTCCCTGGTATCTTCTCCCTGTGGTATCTTCTCCCTGGTATCTTCTCCCTGTGGTATCTTCTCCCTGTGGTATCTTCTCCCTGTGGTATCTTTTCCCTGGTATCTTCTCACCGTGGTATCTTCTCCCTGTGGTATCTTCTCCCTGATATCTTCTCCCTGTGGTATCTTCTCCCTGGTATCTTCTCCCTGTGGTATCTTCTCCCTGGTATCTTCTCACTGTGGTATCTTATCCTTGTGGTATCTTTTCCCTGGTATCTTCTCCCTGTGGTATCTTCTCCCTGTGGTATCTTCTCCCTGGTATCTTCTCCCTGTGGTATCTTCTCCCTGGTATCTTCTCCCTGTGGTATCTTCTCCCTGGTATCTTCTCCCTGTGGTATCTTTTCCCTGGTATCTTCTCACCGTGGTATCTTCTCCCTGTGGTATCTTCTCCCTGGTATCTTCTCCCTGTGGTATCTTCTCCCTGGTATCTTCTCCCTGTGGTATCTTCTCCCTGGTATCTTCTCCCTGTGGTATCTTCTCCCTGGTATCTTCTCCCTGTGGTATCTTCTCCCTGGTATCTTCTCCCTGTGGTATCTTCTCCCTGGTATCTTCTCCCTGGTATCTTCTCCCTGTGGTATCTTCTCCCTGGTATCTTCTCCCTGGTATCTTCTCCCTGTGGTATCTTCTCCCTGGTATCTTATCCTTGTGGTATCTTCTCTCTGGTATCTTCTCCCTGTGGTATCTTCTCCCTGGTATCTTCTCCCTGTGGTATCTTTTCCCTGGTATCTTCTCACTGTGGTATCTTCTCTCTGGTATCTTCTCCCTGGTATCTTCTCCCTGTGGTATCTTTTCCCTGGTATCTTCTCACTGTGGTATCTTTTCCCTGGTATCTTCTCCCTGGTATCTTCTCCCTGTGGTATCTTTTCCCTGGTATCTTCTCACTGTGGTATCTTCTCCCTGTGGTATCTTTTCCCTGGTATCTTATCCTTGTGGTATCTTTTCCCTGGTATCTTCTCCCTGGTATCTTCTCACTGTGGTATCTTCTCTCTGGTATCTTCTCCCTGTGGTATCTTCTCCCTGGTATCTTCTCCCTGTGGTATCTTTTCCCTGGTATCTTCTCACTGTGGTATCTTCTCTCTGGTATCTTCTCCCTGGTATCTTCTCCCTGTGGTATCTTTTCCCTGTGGTATCTTCTCTCTGGTCCTACCTGTCCAGGTGAAGAAGCAGCAGCAGGCCGTGGTGGGCTTCCTGGAGGCCAACAGGATCATGTTCCAGGAGGTGGACATCACCATGCAGGAGGACCAGAGGCTGTGGATGTACAGGAACATCCCCAGAGACAAACAGCCAGAGACAGGAAACCCTCTGCCTCCTCAGATCTTCAACCAGGACCAGTACTGTGGGGTGAGGAACATCTAGCACATCTTTACAGTACTCAGAATATAAAGTACTAGTACCACTGTCTGAACCATATCTATCTGAAGTACTGATGCTATAGTACTAGTACTATAAAACTGAATTTATAGTACTAGTACCACTGTCTGAAGGACATCATTCTACGATACTATTGTTATAGTACCAATGCTATAATACTAATAATATAATACTGATGTTATAGTACTAATTCGATAATACTAACATTACCAACTAGTACTACTGTCTGAAGGATGACATTCTATTATACTAATGTTATAGTACTAATACTATATTACTGATACTATGGTATTATTACTGTAATACTGAAGTTAGAGTACTAATACTACTCTCTGAATGACGTCATTTTGCAATTTTCTTCTCTCAGTTTCTAGAAGATGAAGAGGTAAATATTTACAGAAAGTAAAACTTCCATGGCAAGGCAAGGCAAATTTATTTATAGAGCACAATTCATACACAAGGCAATTCACAGTGCTTTACAGTTTCATAAAATCACAATAGATAAAAGATAAATAGAGAAATAAAAACATTATTAATCACATTAAAAGCAAAGAGTGCAGATAAAATACTTTTAGTTGTAATATGCACAGTTAAACAGAACTGTTTTCAGCCCGGATTTAAACATTGCGACATCAGAGGCCTTTCTCAGATCTTCAGGAAGACTGTTCCAGACTCCAGCCGCATGAAACTGAAAGGAAGCCTCACCGTGTTTAGTCCTGACTCTGGGCTCCTCAAGGAGACCTCGTCCTGAACTTCTCAGAGTTCGAGATGGTTCATATGGAACTAACAAATCAGAGATATACTTTGGAGCTAGACCATGAAGAGACTTGTACACGAGCAGAGCTGTTTTAAAGTCTATTCTCTGAGCTACAGGAATCCAGTGCAGAGACCTGAGTACTGGAGTAATATGGTCATATTTCCTGGTTCTAGTCAGGATTCGAGCTGCAGCATTTTGGATGGATTGTAGCTGTCCTAAACCTTGTTTGGAGAGTCCAGTGAACAGACCGTTACAGTAATCTAACCTACTGGAAACAAATGCATGGATCAGCCTCTCTAAGTCTGGTTTAGATATTATTCCTCTGATTTTTGCAATGTTTTTCAGATGGAAAAGGCTGTAGATGTTATTGACTTAATGTGGCTGGTGAACTTCAGGTCCGAGTCCATAATTACTCCCAGATTTCTAACTTGATTTTTTGGTTGTAGAGAGAGAGACTCTAGATAACTGATAACACGTTCTCTTTGCTGTTTTGGGCCAAAAACAATTATCTCAGTTTTATCTGAATTTAACTGGAGTCCATCAGTCAATCTGGAGGTTCCTCACACTCCTTGAACTCAGAAGTTCCTCAGACTGCTAGAACTCAGACGTTCCTCAGACTCCGAGAACTCAGACGTTCCTCAGACTGCTAGAACTCAGACGTTCCTCAGACTGCTAGAACTCAGACGTTCTTCAGACTCCTAGAACTCAGACGTTCCTCAGACTCCTTGAACTCAGACGTTCCTGAGACTGCTAGAACTCAGACGTTCCTCAAACTGCAAGAACTCAGATGTTCCTGAGACTGCTAGAACTCAGACGTTCCTGAAACTGCTAGAACTCAGACGTTCCTCAGACTGCTACAACTCAGACATTCCTCAGACTCCTTGAACTCAGATGTACCTCAGACTGCTAGAACTCAGACGTTCCTCAGACTGCTAGAACTCAGACGTTCCTCAGACTGCTAGAACTCAGACGTTCTTCAGACTCCTAGAACTCAGACGTTCCTCAGACTCCTTGAACTCAGACGTTCCTGAGACTGCTAGAACTCAGACGTTCCTCAAACTGCAAGAACTCAGATGTTCCTGAGACTGCTAGAACTCAGACGTTCCTGAAACTGCTAGAACTCAGATGTTCCTCAGACTGCTACAACTCAGACATTCCTCAGACTCCTTGAACTCAGATGTACCTCAGACTGCTAGAACTCAGACGTTCCTCAGACTGCTAGAACTCAGACGTTCTTCAGACTCCTAGAACTCAGACGTTCCTCAGACTGCTAGAACTCAGACGGTCCTGAGACTGCTAGACCTCAGACGTTCCTCAGACTGCGAGAACTCAGACGTTCCTCAGACTCGTAGAACTAAGACATTCATCAGACTCGAGAACTCAGACGTTCCTGAGACTGCTAGAACTCAGACGTTCCTCAGACTGGTAGAACTCAGACATTCCTCAGACTGCTAGAACTCAGATGTTCCTCAGACTGCTAGAACTCAGATGTTCCTCAGACTCCTTGAACTCAGACGTTCCTCAGACTCCGAGAACTCAGACGTTCCTGAAACTGCTAGAACTCAGACATTCATCAGACTCGAGAACTCAGACGTTCCTCAGACTGCTAGAACTCAGACGTTCCTCAGACTCCTAGAACTCAGACGTTCCTCAGACTCCTAGAACTCAGACGTTCCTCAGACTGCTAGACCGCAGATGTTCTTCAGACTCCTAGAACTCAGACGTTCCTCAGACTCCTTGAACTCAGACGTTCCTGAGACTGCTAGAACTCAGACGTTCCTCAAACTGCAAGAACTCAGATGTTCCTGAGACTGCTAGAACTCAGACGTTCCTGAAACTGCTAGAACTCAGACGTTCCTCAGACTGCTACAACTCAGACATTCCTCAGACTCCTTGAACTCAGATGTACCTCAGACTGCTAGAACTCAGACGTTCCTCAGACTGCTAGAACTCAGACGTTCCTCAGACTGCTAGAACTCAGACGTTCTTCAGACTCCTAGAACTCAGACGTTCCTCAGACTCCTTGAACTCAGACGTTCCTGAGACTGCTAGAACTCAGACGTTCCTCAAACTGCAAGAACTCAGACGTTCTTCAGACTCCTAGAACTCAGACGTTCCTCAGACTGCTAGAACTCAGACGGTCCTGAGACTGCTAGACCTCAGACGTTCCTCAGACTGCGAGAACTCAGACGTTCCTCAGACTCGTAGAACTAAGACATTCATCAGACTCGAGAACTCAGACGTTCCTGAGACTGCTAGAACTCAGACGTTCCTCAGACTGGTAGAACTCAGACATTCCTCAGACTGCTAGAACTCAGATGTTCCTCAGACTGCTCGAACTCAGATGTTCCTCAGACTCCTTGAACTCAGACGTTCCTCAGACTCCGAGAACTCAGACGTTCCTGAAACTGCTAGAACTCAGACATTCATCAGACTCGAGAACTCAGACGTTCCTCAGACTGCTAGAACTCAGACGTTCCTCAGACTCCTAGAACTCAGACGTTCCTCAGACTCCTAGAACTCAGACGTTCCTCAGACTGCTAGACCGCAGATGTTCTTCAGACTCCTAGAACTCAGACGTTCCTCAGACTCCTTGAACTCAGACGTTCCTGAGACTGCTAGAACTCAGACGTTCCTCAAACTGCAAGAACTCAGATGTTCCTGAGACTGCTAGAACTCAGACGTTCCTGAAACTGCTAGAACTCAGACGTTCCTCAGACTGCTACAACTCAGACATTCCTCAGACTCCTTGAACTCAGATGTACCTCAGACTGCTAGAACTCAGACGTTCCTCAGACTGCTAGAACTCAGACGTTCCTCAGACTGCTAGAACTCAGACGTTCTTCAGACTCCTAGAACTCAGACGTTCCTCAGACTCCTTGAACTCAGACGTTCCTGAGACTGCTAGAACTCAGACGTTCCTCAAACTGCAAGAACTCAGATGTTCCTGAGACTGCTAGAACTCAGACGTTCCTGAAACTGCTAGAACTCAGATGTTCCTCAGACTGCTACAACTCAGACATTCCTCAGACTCCTTGAACTCAGATGTACCTCAGACTGCTAGAACTCAGACGTTCCTCAGACTGCTAGAACTCAGACGTTCTTCAGACTCCTAGACCTCAGACGTTCCTCAGACTGCGAGAACTCAGACGTTCCTCAGACTCGTAGAACTAAGACATTCATCAGACTCGAGAACTCAGACGTTCCTGAGACTGCTAGAACTCAGACGTTCCTCAGACTGGTAGAACTCAGACATTCCTCAGACTGCTAGAACTCAGATGTTCCTCAGACTGCTAGAACTCAGATGTTCCTCAGACTCCTTGAACTCAGACGTTCCTCAGACTCCGAGAACTCAGACGTTCCTGAAACTGCTAGAACTCAGACATTCATCAGACTCGAGAACTCAGACGTTCCTCAGACTGCTAGAACTCAGACGTTCCTCAGACTCCTAGAACTCAGACGTTCCTCAGACTCCTAGAACTCAGACGTTCCTCAGACTGCTAGACCGCAGATGTTCCTGAAACTGCTAGGACTCAGACGTTCCTGAGACTGCAAGAACTCAGACGTTCTGCAGACTGCTAGAACTCAGACGTTCCTCAGACTGCTAGAACTCAGACGTTCCTCAGACTGGTAGAACTCAGACGTTCCTCAGACTGCTAGAACTCAGACGTTCCTGAAACTGCTAGAACTCAGACATTCATCAGACTCGAGAACTCAGACGTTCCTCAGACTGCTAGAACTCAGACGTTCCTCAGACTGCTAGACCGCAGATGTTCCTGAAACTGCTAGGACTCAGACGTTCCTGAGACTGCAAGAACTCAGACGTTCCGCAGACTGCTAGAACTCAGACATTCCTCAGACTGCTAGAACTCAGATGTTCCTCAGACTGGTAGAACTCAGACGTTCCTCAGACTGCTAGAACTCAGACGTTCCTCAGACTGCTAAAACTCAGACGTTCTTCGGAATCCTAGATCTCAGATGTTCCTCAGACTGGTACAACTCAGACATTCCTCAGACTGCTAGAACTCAGATGTTCCTCAGACTGCTAGAACTCAGATGTTCCTCAGACTCCTAGAACTCAGACGTTCCTCAGACTCCTTGAACTCAGACATTCCTCAGATTTCTAGATCTCAGACATTCCTCAGACTGCTAGAACTCAGACGTTCCTCAGATTCCTGGAACTCAGATGTTCCTCAGACTGCTAGAACTCAGACGTTCCTCAGATTCCTGGAACTCAGACGTTCCTCACACTGCTAGAACTCAGACGTTCCTCAGACTGCTTGATCTCAGACGTTCCTCAGACTGCTAGAACTCAGACGTTCCTCAGACTGTGAGACCGCAGATGTTCGTGACACTGCTAGAACTCAGACGTTCCTCATACTGCTAGAACTCAGACGTTCCTCAGACTCCTAGTACTCAGACGTTCCTCAGACTCCTAGAACTCAGATGTTCCTCAGTCTCCTAGACCTCAGAAGTTCCTCAAACTGCTGGAACTCAGACGTTCCTCAGAATCCTAGAACTCAGACGTTCCTCAGACTGCTAGAACTCAGATGTTATTCAGTGTCCAAGATCTCAGACATTCCTCAGACTGCTCGAACTCAGACGTTCCTCAGACTCTTAGAACTCAGACGTTCCTCAGACTCCTAGAACTCAGACGTTGCTCAGACTCCTAGAACTCAGACGTTCCTTAAGACTCCGAGAACTCAGACGTTCCTCAGACTGCTTGTACCCAGATGTTCCTCATATTTCTAGAACTCAGACATTCCTCAGACTGCTCGACCGCAGATGTTCCTCAAACTGCTAGAACTCAGACGTTCCTCAGACTCCTTGAACTCAGACGTTCCTCAGACTCCTAGAACTCAGACGCTCCTAAGACTCCGAGAACTCAGACGTTCCTCAGATGGCTAGAACTCAGACATTCCTCAGACTGCTAGAACTCAGACGTTCCTCAGACTCCTTGAACTCAGACATTCCTCAGACTCCTAGAACTCAGACGCTCCTAAGACTCCGACAACTCAGACGTTCCTCAGACTGCTAGAACTCAGACATTCCTCAGACTGCTAGAACTCAGACGTTCCTCAGACTCCGAGAACTCAGATGTTCCTCAGAATCCTAGAACTCAGACGTTCTTCAGACTGCTAGAACTGAGACGTTCCTCAGAATGCTAGACCTCAGATGTTCCTCAAACTGCTAGAACTCAGACGTTCCTCAGACTCCTTGAACTCAGACGTTCCTCAGACTCCTTGAACTCAGACGGTCCTCAGACTGCTAGAACTCAGACATTCCTCAGACTGCTAGAACTCAGACGTTCCTCACACTGCAAGACCGCAGATGTTCCTCAAACTGCTGGAACTCAGACATTCCTCATACTGCTAGAACTCATACGTTCCTCAGTCTCCTAGAACTCAGACGTTCTTCAGACTGCTAGACCGCAGATGTTCCTCAAACTGCTGGAACTCAGATATTCCTCATACTGCTAGAACTCATACGTTCCTCAGACTCCTAGAACTCAGACGTTCCTCAGACTGCTTGTACTCAGATGTTATTCAGTCTCCTAGATCTCAGACGTTCCTCAGACTGCTAGAACTCAGACATTCCTCATACTCTTAGAACTCAGATGTTCCTCAGTCTCCTACAACTCAGACGTTCTTCAGAATCCTAGAACTCAGATGTTCCTCAGACTCCTGGAACTCAGACATTCCTCAGACTGCTAGAACTCAGACGTTCCTCAGATTCCTGGAACTCAGACGTTCCTCAGACTGCTAGAACTCAGACGTTCCTCAGACTGCTAGATCTCAGACGTTCCTCAGACTGCTAGAACTCAGACGTTCCTCAGATTCCTGGAACTCAGACATTCCTCAGACTGCTAGAACTCAGACGTTCCTCAGACTGCTAGAACTCAGACGTTCCTCAGACTCCTAGTACTCAGACGTTCCTCAGACTGCTAGAACTCAGACGTTCCTCAGACTGCTAGAACTCAGACGTTCCTCACACTGCAAGACCGCAGATGTTCCTCAAACTGCTGGAACTCAGACATTCCTCACACTGCTAGAACTCAGACATTCCTCATACTGCTAGAACTCAGACGTTCCTCAGACTCCTAGTACTCAGACGTTCCTCAGACTCCTAGAACTCAGATGTTCCTCAGTCTCCTAGACCTCAGAAGTTCCTCAAACTGCTAGAACTCAGACGTTCCTCAGAATCCAAGAACTCAGACGTTCCTCAGACTGCTAGAACTCAGATGTTATTCACTGTCCTAGATCTCAGACATTCCTCAGACTGCTCAAACTCAGACGTTCCTCAGAATCCTAGAACTGAGATGTTCCTCAGACTGCTAGAACTCAGACATTCCTCAGACTCTTAGAACTCAGACGTTCCTCAGACTCCTAGAACTCAGACGTTCCTTAAGACTCCGAGAACTCAGAAGTTCCTCAAACTGCTAGAACTCAGACGTTCCTCAGAATCCTAGAACTGAGATGTTCCTCAGACTGCTAGAACTCAGACATTCCTCAGACTCTTAGAACTCAGACGTTCCTCAGACTCCTAGAACTCAGACGTTCCTCAGACTCCTAGAACTCAGACGTTCCTTAAGACTCCGAGAACTCAGACGTTCCTCAGACTGCTTGTACCCAGATGTTCCTCATATTTCTAGAACTCAGACATTCCTCAGACTGCTAGAACTCAGACGTTCCTCAGACTCCTTGAACTCAGACGTTCCTCAGACTCCTAGAACTCAGACGTTCCTCAGACTCCTAGAACTCAGACGCTCCTAAGACTCCGAGAACTCAGACGTTCCTCAGACTCCTAGAACTCAGACGCTCCTAAGACTCCGAGAACTCAGACGCTCCTAAGACTCCGAGAACTCAGACGTTCCTCAGACTCCTAGAACTCAGACGTTCCTCAGACTCCTAGAACTCAGACGCTCCTAAGACTCCGAGAACTCAGACGTTCCTCAGACTCCTAGAACTCAGACGTTCCTCAGACTCCTTGAACTCAGACGTTCCTTAAGACTCCGAGAACTCAGACGTTCCTCAGACTGCTTGTACCCAGATGTTCCTCATATTTCTAGATCTCAGACATTCATCAGACTGCTAGAACTCAGACGTTCCTCAGATTCCTGGAACTCAGACGTTCCTCAGACTGCTAGAACTCAGACGTTCCTCAGATTCCTGGAACTCAGACGTTCCTCAGACTGCTAGAACTCAGACGTTCCTCAGACTGCTAGATCTCAGACGTTCCTCAGACTGCTAGAACTCAGACGTTCCTCAGATTCCTGGAACTCAGACATTCCTCAGACTGCTAGAACTCAGACGTTCCTCAGACTGTGAGACCGCAGATGTTCGTGACACTGCTAGAACTCAGACGTTCCTCATACTGCTAGAACTCAGACGTTCCTCAGACTCCTAGTACTCAGACGTTCCTCAGACTCCTAGAACTCAGATGTTCCTCAGTCTCCTAGACCTCAGAAGTTCCTCAAACTGCTGGAACTCAGACGTTCCTCAGAATCCTAGAACTCAGACGTTCCTCAGACTGCTAGAACTCAGATGTTATTCAGTGTCCAAGATCTCAGACATTCCTCAGACTGCTCGAACTCAGACGTTCCTCAGACTCTTAGAACTCAGACGTTCCTCAGACTCCTAGAACTCAGACGTTCCTCAGACTCCTAGAACTCAGACGTTCCTTAAGACTCCGAGAACTCAGACGTTCCTCAGACTGCTTGTACCCAGATGTTCCTCATATTTCTAGAACTCAGACATTCCTCAGACTGCTAGACCGCAGATGTTCCTCAAACTGCTAGAACTCAGACGTTCCTCAGACTCCTTGAACTCAGACGTTCCTCAGACTCCTAGAACTCAGACGCTCCTAAGACTCCGAGAACTCAGACGTTCCTCAGACTGCTAGAACTCAGACGTTCCTCAGATTCCTGGAACTCAGACATTCCTCAGACTGCTAGAACTCAGACGTTCCTCAGACTGCTAGAACTCAGACGTTCCTCAGACTGCTAGAACTCAGACGTTCCTCAGACTGCTAGAACTCAGACGTTCCTCACACTGCAAGACCGCAGATGTTCCTCAAACTGCTGGAAATCAGACATTACTCACACTGCTAGAACTCAGACATTCCTCATACTGCTAGAACTCAGACGTTCCTCAGACTCCTAGTACTCAGACGTTCCTCAGACTCCTAGAACTCAGATGTTCCTCAGTCTCCTAGACCTCAGAAGTTCCTCAAACTGCTAGAACTCAGACGTTCCTCAGAATCCAAGAACTCAGACGTTCCTCAGACTGCTAGAACTCAGATGTTATTCACTGTCCTAGATCTCAGACATTCCTCAGACTGCTCAAACTCAGACGTTCCTCAGAATCCTAGAACTGAGATGTTCCTCAGACTGCTAGAACTCAGACATTCCTCAGACTCTTAGAACTCAGACGTTCCTCAGACTCCTAGAACTCAGACGTTCCTCAGACTCCTAGAACTCAGACGTTCCTTAAGACTCCGAGAACTCAGAAGTTCCTCAAACTGCTAGAACTCAGACGTTCCTCAGAATCCTAGAACTGAGATGTTCCTCAGACTGCTAGAACTCAGACATTCCTCAGACTCTTAGAACTCAGACGTTCCTCAGACTCCTAGAACTCAGACGTTCCTCAGACTCCTAGAACTCAGACGTTCCTTAAGACTCCGAGAACTCAGACGTTCCTCAGACTGCTTGTACCCAGATGTTCCTCATATTTCTAGAATTCAGACATTCCTCAGACTGCTAGAACTCAGACGTTCCTCAGACTCCTTGAACTCAGACGTTCCTCAGACTCCTAGAACTCAGACGTTCCTCAGACTCCTAGAACTCAGACGCTCCTAAGACTCCGAGAACTCAGACGTTCCTCAGACTCCTAGAACTCAGACGCTCCTAAGACTCCGAGAACTCAGACGCTCCTAAGACTCCGAGAACTCAGACGTTCCTCAGACTCCTAGAACTCAGACGTTCCTAAGACTCCGAGAACTCAGACGTTCCTCAGACTCCTAGAACTCAGACGTTCCTCAGACTCCTGGAACTCAGACGTTCCTTAAGACTCCGAGAACTCAGACGTTCCTCAGACTGCTTGTACCCAGATGTTCCTCATATTTCTAGAGCTCAGACATTCATCAGACTGCTAGAACTCAGACGTTCCTCAGATTCCTGGAACTCAGACGTTCCTCAGACTGCTAGAACTCAGACGTTCCTCAGATTCCTGGAACTCAGACGTTCCTCAGACTGCTAGAACTCAGACGTTCCTCAGACTGCTAGATCTCAGACGTTCCTCAGACTGCTAGAACTCAGACGTTCCTCAGATTCCTGGAACTCAGACATTCCTCAGACTGCTAGAACTCAGACGTTCCTCAGACTGTGAGACCGCAGATGTTCGTGACACTGCTAGAACTCAGACGTTCCTCATACTGCTAGAACTCAGACGTTCCTCAGACTCCTAGTACTCAGACGTTCCTCAGACTCCTAGAACTCAGATGTTCCTCAGTCTCCTAGACCTCAGAAGTTCCTCAAATTGCTGGAACTCAGACGTTCCTCAGAATCCTAGAACTCAGACGTTCCTCAGACTGCTAGAACTCAGATGTTATTCAGTGTCCAAGATCTCAGACGTTCCTCAGACTCTTAGAACTCAGACGTTCCTCAGACTCTTAGAACTCAGACGTTCCTCAGACTCCTAGAACTCAGACGTTCCTCAGACTCCTAGAACTCAGACGTTCCTTAAGACTCCGAGAACTCAGACGTTCCTCAGACTGCTTGTACCCAGATGTTCCTCATATTTCTAGAACTCAGACATTCCTCAGACTGCTAGACCGCAGATGTTCCTCAAACTGCTAGAACTCAGACGTTCCTCAGACTCCTTGAACTCAGACGTTCCTCAGACTCCTAGAACTCAGACGCTCCTAAGACTCCGAGAACTCAGACGTTCCTCAGACTGCTTGATCTCAGATGTTCCTCAGACTCCGAGAACTCAGATGTTCCTCAGAATCCTAGAACTCAGACGTTCTTCAGACTGCTAGAACTGAGACGTTCCTCAGAATGCGAGACCTCAGATGTTCCTCAAACTGCTAGAACTCAGACGTTCCTCAGACTCCTTGAACTCAGACGTTCCTCAGACTCCTTGAACTCAGATGGTCCTCAGACTGCTCGAACTCAGACATTCCTCAGACTGCTAGAACTCAGACGTTCCTCACACTGCAAGACCGCAGATGTTCCTCAAACTGCTGGAACTCAGACGTTCCTCAGACTGCTAGAACTCAGACGTTCCTCAGACTGCTAGAACTCAGACGTTCCTCAGACTGCTAGAACTCAGACGTTCCTCACACTGCAAGACCGCAGATGTTCCTCAAACTGCTGGAACTCAGACATTCCTCACACTGCTAGAACTCAGACATTCCTCATACTGCTAGAACTCAGACGTTCCTCAGACTCCTAGAACTCAGATGTTCCTCAGTCTCCTAGACCTCAGAAGTTCCTCAAACTGCTAGAACTCAGACGTTCCTCAGAATCCAAGAACTCAGACGTTCCTCAGACTGCTAGAACTCAGATGTTATTCACTGTCCTAGATCTCAGACATTCCTCAGACTGCTCAAACTCAGACGTTCCTCAGAATCCTAGAACTGAGATGTTCCTCAGACTGCTAGAACTCAGACATTCCTCAGACTCTTAGAACTCAGACGTTCCTCAGACTCCTAGAACTCAGACGTTCCTCAGACTCCTAGAACTCAGACGTTCCTTAAGACTCCGAGAACTCAGAAGTTCCTCAAACTGCTAGAACTCAGACGTTCCTCAGAATCCTAGAACTGAGATGTTCCTCAGACTGCTAGAACTCAGACATTCCTCAGACTCTTAGAACTCAGACGTTCCTCAGACTCCTAGAACTCAGATGTTCCTCAGACTCCTAGAACTCAGACGTTCCTTAAGACTCCGAGAACTCAGACGTTCCTCAGACTGCTTGTACCCAGATGTTCCTCATATTTCTAGAACTCAGACATTCCTCAGACTGCTAGAACTCAGACGTTCCTCAGACTCCTTGAACTCAGACGTTCCTCAGACTCCTAGAACTCAGACGTTCCTCAGACTCCTAGAACTCAGACGCTCCTAAGACTCCGAGAACTCAGACGTTCCTCAGACTCCTAGAACTCAGACGCTCCTAAGACTCCGAGAACTCAGACGCTCCTAAGACTCCGAGAACTCAGACGTTCCTCAGACTCCTAGAACTCAGACGTTCCTCAGACTCCTAGAACTCAGACGCTCCTAAGACTCCGAGAACTCAGACGTTCCTCAGACTCCTAGAACTCAGACGTTCCTCAGACTCCTAGAACTCAGACGTTCCTTAAGACTCCGAGAACTCAGACGTTCCTCAGACTGCTTGTACCCAGATATTCCTCATATTTCTAGATCTCAGACATTCATCAGACTGCTAGAACTCAGACGTTCCTCAGATTCCTGGAACTCAGACGTTCCTCAGACTGCTAGAACTCAGACGTTCCTCAGATTCCTTGAACTCAGACGTTCCTCAGACTGCTAGAACTCAGACGTTCCTCAGACTGCTAGATCTCAGACGTTCCTCAGACTCCTAGAACTCAGACGTTCCTTAAGACTCCGAGAACTCAGACGTTCCTCAGACTGCTTGTACCCAGATGTTCCTCATATTTCTAGAACTCAGACATTCCTCAGACTGCTAGACCGCAGATGTTCCTCAAACTGCTAGAACTCAGACGTTCCTCAGACTCCTTGAACTCAGACGTTCCTCAGACTCCTAGAACTCAGACGCTCCTAAGACTCCGAGAACTCAGACGTTCCTCAGACTGCTTGATCTCAGATGTTCCTCAGACTCCGAGAACTCAGATGTTCCTCAGAATCCTAGAACTCAGACGTTCTTCAGACTGCTAGAACTGAGACGTTCCTCAGAATGCGAGACCTCAGATGTTCCTCAAACTGCTAGAACTCAGACGTTCCTCAGACTCCTTGAACTCAGACGTTCCTCAGACTCCTTGAACTCAGACGGTCCTCAGACTGCTCGACCTCAGACATTCCTCAGACTGCTAGAACTCAGACGTTCCTCACACTGCAAGACCGCAGATGTTCCTCAAACTGCTGGAACTCAGACATTCCTCATACTGCTAGAACTCATACGTTCCTCAGTCTCCTAGAACTCAGACGTTCTTCAGACTGCTAGACCGCAGATGTTCCTCAAACTGCTGGAACTCAGATATTCCTCATACTGCTAGAACTCATACGTTCCTCAGACTCCTAGAACTCAGACGTTCCTCAGAATCCTAGAACTCAGACGTTCTTCAGACTGCTAGAACTCAGACATTCCTCATACTCTTAGAACTCAGATGTTCCTCCACCCAGATGAGGAACATCTGGGTACAACCCAGATGTTCCTCATATTTCTAGAACTCAGACATTCCTCAGACTGCTAGAAGTCAGACGTTCCTCAGACTCCTTGAACTCAGACGTTCCTCAGACTCCTAGAACTCAGACGTTCCTCAGACTCCTAGAACTCAGACGCTCCTAAGACTCCGAGAACTCAGACGTTCCTCAGACTCCTAGAACTCAGACGCTCCTAAGACTCCGAGAACTCAGACGCTCCTAAGACTCCGAGAACTCAGACGTTCCTCAGACTCCTAGAACTCAGACGTTCCTCAGACTCCTAGAACTCAGACGCTCCTAAGACTCCGAGAACTCAGACGTTCCTCAGACTCCTAGAACTCAGACGTTCCTCAGACTCCTAGAACTCAGACGTTCCTTAAGACTCCGAGAACTCAGACGTTCCTCAGACTGCTTGTACCCAGATGTTCCTCATATTTCTAGATCTCAGACATTCATCAGACTGCTAGAACTCAGACGTTCCTCAGATTCCTGGAACTCAGACGTTCCTCAGACTGCTAGAACTCAGACGTTCCTCAGATTCCTGGAACTCAGACGTTCCTCAGACTGCTAGAACTCAGACGTTCCTCAGACTGCTAGATCTCAGACGTTCCTCAGACTGCTAGAACTCAGACGTTCCTCAGATTCCTGGAACTCAGACATTCCTCAGACTGCTAGAACTCAGACGTTCCTCAGACTGTGAGACCGCAGATGTTCGTGACACTGCTAGAACTCAGACGTTCCTCATACTGCTAGAACTCAGACGTTCCTCAGACTCCTAGTACTCAGACGTTCCTCAGACTCCGAGAACTCAGATGTTCCTCAGTCTCCTAGACCTCAGAAGTTCCTCAAACTGCTGGAACTCAGACGTTCCTCAGAATCCTAGAACTCAGACGTTCCTCAGACTGCTAGAACTCAGATGTTATTCAGTGTCCAAGATCTCAGACATTCCTCAGACTGCTCGAACTCAGACGTTCCTCAGACTCTTAGAACTCAGACGTTCCTCAGACTCCTAGAACTCAGACGTTCCTCAGACTCCTAGAACTCAGACGTTCCTTAAGACTCCGAGAACTCAGACGTTCCTCAGACTGCTTGTACCCAGATGTTCCTCATATTTCTAGAACTCAGACATTCCTCAGACTGCTAGACCGCAGATGTTCCTCAAACTGCTAGAACTCAGACGTTCCTCAGACTCCTTGAACTCAGACGTTCCTCAGACTCCTAGAACTCAGACGCTCCTAAGACTCCGAGAACTCAGACGTTCCTCAGACTGCTTGATCTCAGATGTTCCTCAGACTCCGAGAACTCAGATGTTCCTCAGAATCCTAGAACTCAGACGTTCCTCAGACTGCTAGAACTGAGACGTTCCTCAGAATGCGAGACCTCAGATGTTCCTCAAACTGCTAGAACTCAGACGTTCCTCAGACTCCTTGAACTCAGACGTTCCTCAGACTCCTTGAACTCAGACGGTCCTCAGACTGCTCGAACTCAGACATTCCTCAGACTGCTAGAACTCAGACGTTCCTCACACTGCAAGACCGCAGATGTTCCTCAAACTGCTGGAACTCAGACATTCCTCATACTGCTAGAACTCATACGTTCCTCAGTCTCCTAGAACTCAGACGTTCTTCAGACTGCTAGACCGCAGATGTTCCTCAAACTGCTGGAACTCAGATATTCCTCATACTGCTAGAACTCATACGTTCCTCAGACTCCTAGAACTCAGACGTTCCTCAGAATCCTAGAACTCAGACGTTCTTCAGACTGCTAGAACTCAGACATTCCTCATACTCTTAGAACTCAGATGTTCCTCAGTCTCCTACAACTCAGACGTTCTTCAGAATCCTAGAACTCAGATGTTCCTCAGACTCCTGGAACTCAGACATTCCTCAGACTGCTAGAACTCAGACGTTCCTCAGATTCCTGGAACTCAGACGTTCCTCAGACTGCTAGAACTCAGACGTTCCTCAGACTGCTAGATCTCAGACGTTCCTCAGACTGCTAGAACTCAGACGTTCCTCAGATTCCTGGAACTCAGACATTCCTCAGACTGCTAGAACTCAGACGTTCCTCAGACTGGTAGACCGCAGATGTTCGTGACACTGCTAGAACTCAGACGTTCCTCAGACTGCTAGAACTCAGACGTTCCTCAGACTGCTAGAACTCAGACGTTCCTCAGACTGCTAGAACTCAGACGTTCCTCACACTGCAAGACCGCAGATGTTCCTCAAACTGCTGGAACTCAGACATTCCTCACACTGCTAGAACTCAGACATTCCTCACACTGCTAGAACTCAGACGTTCCTCAGACTCCTAGTACTCAGACGTTCCTCAGACTCCTAGAACTCAGATGTTCCTCAGTCTCCTAGACCTCAGAAGTTCCTCAAACTGCTAGAACTCAGACGTTCCTCAGAATCCAAGAACTCAGACGTTCCTCAGACTGCTAGAACTCAGATGTTATTCACTGTCCTAGATCTCAGACATTCCTCAGACTGCTCAAACTCAGACGTTCCTCAGAATCCTAGAACTGAGATGTTCCTCAGACTGCTGGAACTCAGACATTCCTCAGACTCCGAGAACTCAGACGTTCCTCAGACTCCTAGAACTCAGACGTTCCTCAGACTCCTAGAACTCAGACATTCCTTAAGACTCCGAGAACTCAGACGTTCCTCAGACTGCTTGTACCCAGATGTTCCTCATATTTCTAGAACTCAGACATTCCTCAGACTGCTAGAACTCAGACGTTCCTCAGACTCCTTGAACTCAGACGTTCCTCAGACTCCTAGAACTCAGACGTTCCTCAGACTCCTAGAACTCAGACGCTCCTAAGACTCCGAGAACTCAGACGTTCCTCAGACTCCTAGAACTCAGACGCTCCTAAGACTCCGAGAACTCAGACGCTCCTAAGACTCCGAGAACTCAGACGTTCCTCAGACTCCTAGAACTCAGACGTTCCTCAGACTCCTAGAACTCAGACGCTCCTAAGACTCCGAGAACTCAGACGTTCCTCAGACTCCTAGAACTCAGATGTTCCTCAGACTCCTAGAACTCAGACGTTCCTTAAGACTCCGAGAACTCAGACGTTCCTCAGACTGCTTGTACCCAGATGTTCCTCATATTTCTAGAGCTCAGACATTCCTCAGACTGCTAGAACTCAGACGTTCCTCAGACTCCTTGAACTCAGACGTTCCTCAGACTCCTAGAACTCAGACGTTCCTCAGACTCCTAGAACTCAGACGCTCCTAAGACTCCGAGAACTCAGACGTTCCTCAGACTCCTAGAACTCAGACGTTCCTCAGACTCCTAGAACTCAGACGCTCCTAAGACTCCGAGAACTCAGACGTTCCTCAGACTCCTAGAACTCAGACGTTCCTCAGACTCCTAGAACTCAGACGCTCCTAAGACTCCGAGAACTCAGACGTTCCTCAGACTGCTTGATCTCAGATGTTCCTCAGACTCCGAGAACTCAGATGTTCCTCAGAATCCTAGAACTCAGACATTCCTCAGACTGCTAGAACTCAGATGTTCCTCAGAATCCTAGAACTCAGACATTCCTCAGACTGCTAGAACTCAGACATTCCTCAGACTGCTAGAACTCAGACGTTCCTCAGACTGTGAGACCGCAGATGTTCGTGACACTGCTGGAACTCAGACGTTCCTCAGACTGCTAGAACTCAGATGTTCCTCAGTCTCCTAGAACTCAGACGTTCCTCAGACTGCTAGAACTCAGACGTTCCTCAGAATCCTAGAACTCAGACGTTCCTCAGACTGCTAGAACTCAGATGTTATTCAGTCTCCTAGATCTCAGACGTTCCTCAGACTGCTGGAACTCAGACATTCCTCATACTCTTAGAACTCAGATGTTCCTCAGTCTCCTACAACTCAGACGTTCTTCAGAATCCTAGAACTCAGATGTTCCTCAGACTCCTAGGAATCAGACATTCCTCAGACTCCTGGAACTCAGACATTCCTCAGACTGCTAGAACTCAGACGTTCCTCAGATTCCTGGAACTCAGACGTTCCTCAGACTGCTAGAACTCGGACGTTCCTCAGACTGCTAGATCTCAGACGTTCCTCAGACTGCTAGAACTCAGACGTTCCTCAGATTCCTGGAACTCAGACATTCCTCAGACTGCTAGAACTCAGACGTTCCTCAGACTGGTAGACCGCAGATGTTCGTGACACTGCTAGAACTCAGACGTTCCTCAGACTCCTTGAACTCAGATGTTCCTCAGACTGCTAGAACTCAGACGTTCCTCAGACTGCTAGAACTCAGACGTTCCTCACACTGCAAGACCGCAGATGTTCCTCAAACTGCTGGAACTCAGACGTTCCTCAGATTCCTGGAACTCAGACATTCCTCAGACTGCTAGACCTCAGACGTTCCTCACACTGCAAGACCGCAGATGTTCCTCAAACTGCTGGAACTCAGACATTCCTCACACTGCTAGAACTCAGACATTCCTCATACTGCTAGAACTCAGACGTTCCTCAGACTCCTAGTACTCAGACGTTCCTCAGACTCCTAGAACTCAGATGTTCCTCAGTCTCCTAGACCTCAGAAGTTCCTCAAACTGCTAGAACTCAGACGTTCCTCAGAATCCAAGAACTCAGACGTTCCTCAGACTGCTAGAACTCAGATGTTATTCACTGTCCTCGATCTCAGACATTCCTCAGACTGCTCAAACTCAGACGTTCCTCAGAATCCTAGAACTGAGATGTTCCTCAGACTGCTAGAACTCAGACATTCCTCAGACTCTTAGAACTCAGACGTTCCTCAGACTCCTAGAACTCAGACGTTCCTCAGACTCCTAGAACTCAGACGTTCCTTAAGACTCCGAGAACTCAGACGTTCCTCAGACTGCTTGTACCCAGATGTTCCTCATATTTCTAGAACTCAGACATTCCTCAGACTGCTAGAACTCAGACGTTCCTCAGACTCCTTGAACTCAGACGTTCCTAAGACTCCGAGAACTCAGACGTTCCTCAGACTGCTTGTACCCAGATGTTCCTCATATTTCTAGAACTCAGACATTCCTCAGACTCCTAGAACTCAGACGTTCCTCAGACTCCTAGAACTCAGACGCTCCTAAGACTCCGAGAACTCAGACGTTCCTCAGACTCCTAGAACTCAGACGTTCCTCAGAATCCTAGAACTCAGACATTCCTCAGACTGCTAGAACTCAGACGTTCCTCAGACTGTGAGACCGCAGATGTTCGTGACACTGCTGGAACTCAGACGTTCCTCAGACTGCTAGAACTCAGACGTTCCTCAGACTGCTAGAACTCAGACGTTCCTCAGACTGCTAGAACTCAGACGTTCCTCACACTGCAAGACCGCAGATGTTCCTCAAACTGCTGGAACTCAGACATTCCTCAAACTGCTAGAACTCAGACGTTGCTCAGATTCCTAGAACTCAGACGTTCCTCAGATTGCTAGAACTCAGACATTCCTCAGACTTCTAGATCACGGATGTTCCTCAGACTCCGAGAACTCAGATGTTCATCAGAATCCTAGAACTCAGACGTTCTTCAGACTGCTAGAACTGAGACGTTCCTCAGGCTACTACACCTCAGATGTTCCTCAAACTGCTCGACCTCAGACGTTCCTCAGACTCCTAGAACTCAGACTTTCCTCAGACTGCTAGAACTCAGACGTTCCTCAGATTCCTAGAACTCAGACGTTCCTCAGACTCCTAGAACTCGGACGTTCCTCAGACTGCTAGAACTCAGACGTTCCTCAGACTCCTAGAACTCGGACGTTCCTCCGACTGCTACAACTTTGATGTTTTTATGATGGAATTACTGAAACGTGCATTTTGGTTCTTTAACAAATTTAATAAAGTTCTTCCGGACAAAAATCCAGATCAAATAATTTCCTTCAAAAGTTTATCATCCATCACATGACTTCCTGTCCAGAGTTATTCCTGAATGTCTGCTGGAGCAGCAGGTTGTTCTACTAGTTGTACTACCTGTTGTTCCACCTATTGTTCTACCTGTTGTTCTACCAGTTGTTCTATCAGTGGTTCTACCTGTTGTTCTACCCGCTAGAGCAGTGAATGAACTCGGTCAGGTTGTTCTGCTGAGGCCGCTGCTCTCTAATCCGTTCTAATCCAGTTTGATGGACAGCAGATAATCTGCTGAGGTAATCCAGCTCCTCTGCTTCTGTCCAATCACATTAAAGCAGAGCTGGAGGTTCACTCTGGTTCTCTGGTTCCTTAACACTCCATGTTTCCATCTGCAGGACTATGAGGACTTCTTCCAGTCAAAGGAGAACAACACTGTGTTTGCATTCCTGGGCCTCACCCAGCCTCCTGTTAAAGTAAGTCTGAAATGTGGAACACAACAGAACCCAAAACAACACAACAGAACAGAACCGACTCCTCTGTTGAAGTTAATCTGATACATGGAACCCAACACAACCCAATAGAACCCAGTTGAACTCAATAGGAACCAACAGAACTGACTCCTCTGTTACAGTTAGTCTGAAACACAGAACCCAACAGAACCCAACAGAACTGACTCCTCTGTTAGAGTAACACCAACTCTGAGGATAAAACGTTCTCCTGCTGCCTGATGTTTCCAACCCTCTACCAGACTTCCTGCTGCTTTCAGAATAAAAGTCTCTGTCTGTGAGGAACGTTCCAGTTCTCACATCTAAAAGTCCAGTAGACCTCCATCAGACATGGAGACTGTTGAAAAGCAACACCAGCTCCAGGTTTATCTTAACAGATAACATATTGACTTCTGTTTTTTCTGTTTGCAGGATTCAGAATCGTAGAAGCTGCTGGAAACCTGAAAACCAGATCAAAGTGAGGTCGCTTCATCTCCCAGAATCCTCCTCGGAGCAGATTCACCTGTTGGACTGTAAAGTCCTGAAAGAACATCAGAGCAAAGCTTCGTCTGCCAGAAACCAACCCTGAAGGTTCACCGTCTGATTCTTTAAACTCTGCAGCAGCTCAGAGTCCACCCGAACCTGAACCCTTCTGGACCGAACCAGCTTCTATGAGTCAGAACCTGATGCAGAACTTTTGGAAAGCAAATTATTCTGAATGTTTTACTGAAATGTTCGCTGGAGTCTGTAAAAAAACAAAACCTCCTCAGATTTAACAGCAGTTCAGAGCTCTGGGCTGAGCTGCAGGCAGTGTACTCCGTTTTACAGATGAAATGAACTCAGATGATTCAACATGAAGCCGTTTGATTAAATGTTCTCACACTGGTTCTTTGTTTCCTTAAATCTCATCGGGTCATGCTTCCTATTTCTGCTAATTTCTGTCAAACTGTGAAATGTTCTGTTGGACTTTCTGAGAATGTTGGTAAAAAATTTCTGAACTCTTCTGGTTCTAATGTAGAGAAATTAAAATTTTGTTTTGCTAAAGCTCTGGAACCATCAGCTGACGAATCCCTGATGTTGTTCTGGTTTAAAGACACCAAACCTGAACTCTACATACCCTAACCCTAACCAACCCTTACTAACCCTGCTAACCCTTACTAAACTTACTAACCTTACTAAACGTACTAACCCTAACTCTTACTAACCCGACTAACCCTACTAACCTTACTAATCCGACTAACCCTGCTAACCTTACTAACCCTACTAACCCTAAACCTGCTAATCTTACTAAACCTGCTAACCTTACTAATCCTACTAACCCTACTAACCTTACTCACCCTAACCCCTACTAACCCTGCTAACCTTACTAACCCTACTAACCCTACTAACCTTACTCACCCTAACCCCTACTAACCCTGCTCATCCCAACCCTATTAACCTTACTAGCTCCTACTAACCCTTCTAACCTTACTAACCCTACTAATCCTAACCTTTACTAACCCTACTATCCTTACTAACCCTACTAACCCTAACCCTTACTAGCCCTACTAACCTTACTAATCCTACTAATCGTAACCCTAACCCCTGCATGGTGGCCCAGTTTACCTCACACATATGATTTTTATGGGTTTTTGACGCGCCATCTTTGGCTTTTTAAAAAGATTTTTAAATCTAGCGGTCCCATTGAGGCCATGACTTGTTCTTCTGAGCTGTTTCGTGTTTTTTTCTGTTTAAAAAGGATTCTTTTAAATTCATGAATAAACTCTGATGAGCCACAACCTTAAAACCAGCTGAAGCTCAGTGTTCTCCTGGAGAACCTCAGCTCCTTGTTGTCCCTCAGCAGGATGATGTTCTCTGACACATGATGGAGGAACATGACCAAGAGATGTTGTTGTGGATCTCAGTGCAGCTTCTGTTGGAGGTTCTGGAAGAACCCATCGATCCACCTGACAGCTTCCAGGACTGAGGGATCTGAGAACAGGTATGATGTTTGGGTTCTACTCGTCCTCACCAGAACTTTATTTTTTTCACTTTGGTGATTTTTTTCTAATGTGGAACCTGGTAGAACGTCTGCAGGTTCCTTATTGGAGATACAATCTGATGTAGAACCAGGTAGAACATCTGCAGGAGAAAAATTATCAACTGAGTTAAATGAATTCATTGAACCTGAGTTTAGTTGAAGTCCGTGAACATGTTTATTTAATGTTTAGTCGACTGCTCAGAATAATCTGATAGTTTGATCTGAATGAGGTCATTAGATGTTCTCAGGTGAACTAAGTTCTGTTTATTTATCTGACCCTAATAAATAAATACATATTTATACATCTAACCCTGAACCACTCATGATGTTCAAACTGTTTTTCCTGTCATTTAGTGTTTGTTCTTTTGAACATTTTAAGATTCTCTGCAGGTCTCTGGAGCTCCCTGCTGGATGAAATGTGTCTAAACTGCAGCAGAAGTTCCGAAGTTCTGATGTGAGAGTTGTTCTGAGGTTAAACACATATTTAGTCTGAGTTAATGATTACAGAACGTCATCCTCTGATGGGAAATGAATCCCTGAACAAACAGCAGAATCACAAACAAGAACATCAGGTTCCAGCAGCAGCGGATCAGCACCACTTCTTTCTGATCCACTCATCTGAACATCTGCTGCTGTTCTGAACTCTCAGCCAGAACCGGATCAGAACCAACTACAGCGGCTTCAGTGCAGACCTGAGAACTGAGTTCTGCTGTGGGACGTTCATTTAACGGTTAAAAACTCAAATGAATAAGTATCAGATGTGAGCAGAATAAAGACGTGCTCAGAAAATAACATGATACAAAGCAGACGTTTTAAATGTGGTGCAACAGCTGATGAACCGGAACCGGAGAACATCACAGGAAACATGGAAACAGAAGTTCAAAGTGCTGAATGGACAAAACAGTTATGAAATCACACATAGGCGAGTTCTCAATCTGTGTGAAAAACATAAAGCAGCACAAAGTGTCTCCGTCAGCTGATTCCTGGAACACAGAACCCTGCTCTGGTTCTGCTGGATCTTTACAGAACGCTAAAACATTAAGGAATGTTTTGTTTTAGTTCAGACTTTATATTAAATGTTGAACCTCAGAACCACCAAACCCACCAATGGGTTCCAAGCAGAACGTCTTTCATAAAACCCACCCAATCACAGCAGATTTAAACATTCTCTAGAAACAGAACATCTGAGGTAGATTCAGTAGAACCAAAACCTTCCTCCTCCTGGTTGTGGTTCCCCAGGACCAACTCATCTGAGACCAAAACATTCAGAGAGTTTCAGGTTGAACTGCAGGCAGTGTTTCCTCAGAGAGACTGAGAGGTAAACTAAAAAATAAACAGAGAACAGAGGAACAGGTTGTTGGAGATCCATCCACCGTGGTGGAACATCTTCTCGTTGTTGGAGATCCATCAAGCAGAGACTGTCCTCCTTGAAAAAACTACCACATAGGTCGTCTGTACACGCCCTTATTACGACCGAGTGTTACGTTTTGAAGTTAAGCGACCTCTAGTGGTTGAGTAAGTATCGACACTCCTGTGTCTCAGCTGAAACGTCACCATGAACACGTCACACGTAACTTTGACCTAACCCTAAACCTAGTCCTAACCCTAACCCTAAACCCGTCTTGCGAAAGTGAGGTAAAAGCCGTTTCACGAATTAAATTCCGTAATGCCTCCCGTAGGGGCGCTAACCTAAATACGCTCTCATGGGTCGTATTCAGGGGCACATACATATGACCTGTGTGGTCGTATGAGTCGGAGGGCTTGTTGTCCAGCATGGTGGAACATCTTCTAGTAGTTGGAGATCCATCCAGCATGGAGGAACATCTTCTACAGATGATGAGCAGAATAGAGAAGAAAAGTCTGGAGAGGAAACATGGAATTATTTATATTCAAGACGACTCAAATCTGTCCCAATCCACATAAACTTGAAAACTCAAAAACTGTCTAAAATTACAGGAACTTAAAAAATAAAATGACCCCAAACTAGTTTAAAATGACATTCAGATGTCTAGAATAATTTAAAACTTGTTGAGATACATTCAGCATGGTGAAACACCTTTCTACAGCTGTTCTGCAACAGAGAACAGAGGAGCAGGTAGTTGGAGATCCATCCAGCATGGTGGAACATCTTCTTGTTGTTGGACATCCATGGTGGAACATCTTCTTGTTGTTGGCGATCCATCCAGCATGGTGGAACATCTTCTTGTTGTTGGCGATCCATCCAGCATGGTGGAAAATCTTCTAGCGATGTTGAGCAGAGCGGAGAGGAAATGTCTGGAGACAGGAAGATAGAAAAACATCTACAGCAGTGGTCAGCAATTGGCGGCAATTGGGCCAAAACAGGCCCGTCAGGAATAATATCTGGCCCGCCAGATGATTTTGAAAATTAGATTTATTTTTTCCAATGCTTGAGATTATTCAAAATGAAGAATCGATTGCACCCATATACCGTGTTTCCGCCCACTGACTCCAGGAGCTAGTGCTAGTTCAGAGCTTAGTTGTTTCATTCTAAAAACCAGTTTGCGGTTCCACTGGCACGGAGCCAGCAAGTCTGTCACCGCAACACGAAACTGGCGTGGTCGGCTGCTGCCGGGCATTTCCGCGTTTGCACTACTGGTCAGAGACACGGTTGTACCAGCCAGATTTCACTGAGCAACAGTGTGTGCAAAACATGTGTGTGTCTTGGGAGTCATTTTTAATACATCTGTGATCAGAATTTAGACGTGTGCCAAGCAGCGGCGATCAGCTGTAGAAGCCCCCCCCCAACTGGAGGTTCAGTTGGTTTCTCCTGAAGCTCCTACCATCTCCAGGACCTGGATAACTGAGAACCTCCACAGAAGTTTGAGGAGACAACATTAGTTCAGAGTTGAACATCTGAGGAGACATGGTGGTTCAGGGTTTTATGTATTTTTGTAAAATAAATATCAAAGAATCTGAACCCAGCTGTTCCACATGTTTGGTCTCAGCTGGTTGATCTACAGTGTTTCTTGATACATCCCAAGAGGAACCAGATGGAGCTTCATGTTTTAGTTTCATAACAGGAACTGATTAAAAATACTGAGACTCACAGTTTCACTCCGGAAACCGTTTTTTACTCATCCATGAAGAAATCAGGAGTTGGAGAACAAAACTCGGAGGGTTCAGATCTGCTGCTTCAGAACGTCCTCGTCCTGCAGAGCCACCAGCTGGGTCGTCCAGGTCAGAACATCTGCAGGTGAGTCTGATCTGTCAGTGTTGGCTGGAGCTCAGTTAACCTCAGCCTCCTGAACTCAGCAGGGGTTGAAAACATCGTCTGGATCCAGGTTTGGAAATAGGAAACTGAAGCTAAAATGAAGCTGGTTTAAAAACGATTTCTGACCTGGAATCTGTTTTATTTTATTTATTTAACTGATGAAAAGTTGCAATGACAGAATGAATTTACGATTTTAGTTCAAACTGTTGAGATTCCAGAGTGGAGAGATACTGAACTGGATCCTCTCAGTACTCAGATTACTTCTGTCTGGTATCAGATTACTAACTACAGATTTCAAGGATTAAATTCAGGCTCCACAGCAGGAACTCAGTTGGACTGAGGTGAGGATTTTTGGTTCCTCCAGTTCTTCATATGTCCTCCTTTATCTGTGATGACAGATTCAATCCTCCGCATGGAGGAAACCAAAATTACCAAAAATTGGTCCTAAATGACTCAAAATTTGTCCAAAATGACAAAAAATAGTCCTTAGTTCTAGACCTCCTGATTAGTGGTACTATGACTCCTTCTAGACCTCCTGATTAGTGGTACTATGACTCCTTCTAGACCTCCTGATTAGTGGAACTATGACTCCTTCTAGACCTCCTGATTAGTGGAACTATGACTCCTCAGATGTTTCTCTTCCTCTGTTCAGTTCTTCTCCATGTGGAGCCATGATGCAGACACAGATAGACCCAGTCCATAGGTCCAGAACTGAGAACATTCATGTTAGAACCATGTTCATCAGTTGGACTGGTTGGGGCGGCGTCTTTATGAAGTAGATTTCAGGGATTTAAACAGACTTCTGCTGACTTGTGGACGAACGTGTCGTCATGCTGATCTTTCTGAGAGCTTCATGCTGATCGGTGCATTTGTGTTGTTCAGAAATAGCTGCAAACTGAACACCAAATCAGATGTGAAGTTTCCCAACAGTCTGCAGCTAAGTGTCCATGAACCAGTGATCAGACCTCACTGATTTCGTGTGGCTATCAGCTGTGGTCTCTGAGGGAAGTCAGATCTGCTGCCATCCTCTTTAATGATTGATCCAAATGTCAACATGTTTGAGTCCAAGTCCAGGACGGTGCTTTGATTCTCAGTCATCTACTCAGGAGGCTTCTGCTGTTCGATATTCCAGATATGATCCAGTTCTAGTTTAAATTCTGACTTTTTCTTCAAAATTATACAGAGTTTATGAATTTAAGGTAAGAAGGTTAAGTAAGAAATGCTGATTAGTTTCCATAAATCAACCAGCTTCCTAAGAAGACTGTTTTATTTACAGCGTCTGGTCTGCTCTGAACACTCAACATGGACTTTATTTCTGCTCTTCAGCTGCTCATAGGTGAGTTTCTTAAAAACTAAATCATTTAAATGTCTGTGAAATGAGTGAATTTGATCAATCATCTGATTGTTGTGTATTTATTGTAGAATTTAGATTTTAATATTAGTGATAACTCTAGAGATGAAGTTAAAAATCAGTCTGTTTCATGAATATTGATGGACGCTCAGTTTGAATGTTTCTGTGTTTCTGCTGCAGGTCTGATGAACCTTCTGCTGCTCTCAGGTCAGTAAGTTCAACTTGAAAATGCATTTATATCCACAGCCGGAGCATCTGGAACACCAGTTTTAGATCAGATAAGAACAAACCTCCTAGTTCTGACCAACCACCTACCAACATTAATGTTTACCCTGAATTAACTTTTTAAAGTTTCTCTGATGACTTCTCAGAAACCAGAAACACATCCAGGAGCCAGTGATTGGTTCTAGGACTCTAAACTGTTCACACTAGGATACATCCCGTAATACTGATGACCACACCAGGCTACATCCCATAATACTGAAGATCAATGTTGATGACCGAAAATGGCATCCAATTCTGTGTACAAAGACTCAAAATGTGTTCAGTGTTTTTCAAAAATTTCCAAACCAAAAAATCAAGTCAATCAAAAACTGTTCAGAATCACCAAAACATTGTTAAAAATGATGATGATGTCAAAAATTATTTTAGATTTGTTTAACATGATAAAATACCTGAACTTATTGACTCAAAACATGTTTAGAATGACGTAAAAATTGTCCAGAAACACTAAAAAAGAACCCTCAGTGGCTTTAAATTTGGCCAAACAGTGTTTTATGAATCGTCAAAATCTTCACATTGGGGCATCGTCTACATGTGAACACTGAGCCGACCAATTTCCAGAATGATATGACAAAGTTTCCAGGCATGGTATGTGCAGATGTATTGACAATTCCTTCCTGTTGGCAACAGGTAGCGCTATGAGTATTTCTAAAATTTTGAATGTGGATGTGTTCAGACCCTGACTGGTGTCCATCATGTGAAGTTTGATCCAGACTGGATCATTTGCAGCTGAGATATAAAGAATTCAATTTTCATGGCGAAAAATCGAAATTTGCTGTGCCGCCACAGACACGCCCTTAGATGACGAGTCACCATTTTCTCTAGGAATCATCATCAACGTGTTCAGGCTTCTGTCACCAAATCTGAAGTGAATTTGACCAACCTGCTGAGAATAGTACATCAAAGTGTAAAAAAGTCTATTTCCTGATACCACAAGGTGGCGCTATGACTGTCAATGTACATAACCACATAGATGATGTCAGAGCGGGACTCTGATCACACATGTAAAATTTCAGGCAGATTGGAGCATGTTCAGGAGAGTTAAACAACACTTCCTGTTTGATGGCGAAGGATCAATATTTTGCGGAGCTACCATGGCCACGCCCTTTGAATTTTGCGGATCATTTTGGTACATTTACATCAAGAAGAACTGTTGCATACACTGGCCAAATTTGAAGTCTCTCGGACTTATCCCCGATGAGTTATTAATCTGAAAAAATTTACAGCTAATTCAAGATGGCCGACTTCCTGTTGGGTTTAGGGCGTGGCCGTGATTGACTTATTTGTGTGTCCTGATGTGCTGCATATGTCTACAAAATTTTGTAGCTGTACATGAAACATCTTGTGAATCAGGCTAGTAACCACATTTTGCAATTTTGCAGGGGGCGCTATGGAGCCATTTTGGCACACACATGCACAACTCAGATAAAATATCTAATTTTTCGCCGGTCCTGATGTACATGCCAACTTTCAAATGTTTTGGGGTATGATGAGACCGCCAAAAATGCAATTTCCCCGGCAGACGTAGAAAGTAAAATAATAAACCCCAGCACTCCAAGAGGGTCTTCGCGCCGCTGGTGCTCGGACCCTAAAAATCTTTATGTCTGAATCTGTTCAAACACAAACTGAACACCACGTTCTAAAAACAGGACTGAAGGTTTAATCTGGATCAAAACACAGACCTGTTTCTATTTGATCCAGTTCAGATTCCTTCTGAGCCACTGAGCTCTGATTAGAAATAAAGGTTCCTCTGAGGTTCCTCTGAGGTTCTCCACCCTGGTCTGCAGCTGGTTTACCTCCGTCGTTCTCCTTCTGCAGACTGTGAGAAGATCAAGCTGGTGGGTCCAACCCGGTGCTCCGGCCGGGTGGAGGTCTTCCACAGGGACAGCTGGGGCACGGTGTGTGACGACCACTGGAGCATCTCCAACGCCGAGGTGGTCTGCAGGGAGATGGACTGTGGGACGGTGATCGAGGCCAAGACAGGAGCATTCTTCGGCGAAGGGAAGGAGCACATCTGGCTGGACGACGTTCAGTGTACCGGCTCAGAGTCCTCCATCTTAAAGTGTCCTCACAGAACCCTGGGAATCAACAACTGTGGACACGGAGAGGACGCCGGCGTCGTCTGCTCAGGTGAGTCTCTTACCTGTTATACCTGCTCAGCACACTGTGCACCTGACGTCAGATTAATGCCGGGTTCAGTAGAGCCTTACTCACCATAAGCAGAAGAAGAGGAAGAAGAAGATAGATAGAGCGCTTTATTGTCCCGAAGGAAATTTCTTTTCACAAGCTGTCATGTCACACATCATAACATACATACAAAGACAAAATTCACAATATTCACAATATGACACACAAAAATAGAGTTCAAGTTCAGCGCGGTGGCTTATTGAGGATGACGATAGCTGATGGAACAAAACTTCTGTTGTAACGGACATAATGCCATCTTAGTGCTCGGAATCTGCGTCCAGAGGGGAGGAGCTGGAACATGTGATGAAGAGGGTGTTCAGTGTCTGAAATTATTGATCTGGTGAGACGGGCTGTTGCCTTATTATTAAGTTCAGAAATGTTAGGTGTAGGTTGATGTATAATTTTAGATGCAATATGTGTAATTTTAACAAGTCGGTTTCTGTCTGAAACTGACAAAGTATAGAAACAGGAAGAACAATACAGCAGAATGGACTGGATTATACTTTTGTACAGCAACAACAAGAGATGAGGAGCAACATGAAGAGAACTGAGTGTACGGAGAACAAGAAGAGTTCTAAGTGTTTCAGTCTATAGCTGTATTGATCACTGAGGATCAATAGTTCCATCTGATTCTTCTGATCAGCTCCAGATGTTACTGCAGCAGGTTCCTCAGATGTTCTGAGGAACCATCCACACCTGAACTCAGACTGACATGAAATGAGTTTAATATGAGAGCAGGTCTAATGTCATGAAAAACATTTGCAGACATCAGCTGTTAAACACACTGTAAAAAGAAGTCAAGGTTTGATCAAGAATCATTTGTTCTTTTTCCAACATACAATGAATTAATGGATATTTACAGACTTGTTTCAATTAAAAATGATCCTTTGGTCCTACAGTTTATAATCTTTAAAATAGAAAGAAGCAGCTAAGTTAGAACAGAGAAAAATGAAAGATTGTTCTGTTCGGTCCAGATAAAAGCAGCTGCAGATGATCAGATTCAACTTGTTCAACCACAAACTTGCAGCTTCGAGAACAACATCCAGCTCAGAGTGTTTCTGCAAACGTAGAGATCAGAGTTCAGGAGTTCTTCTCTCCAAAACCACTGAAGATTCAGAAATCGTTTCTTCATTCCAAATATTTTCAGCACCAACAGTCATTTAAAGAACAGAAGAGAACTGATATCCAGCAGAACGTAGAACCAGTCGACCTGGTTCAGGTTCTGTCTGCAGCTGGTGGTTGGTTAAAACCACGTTATGTTTACGTTGCGTTTGCATTGTGTTAAGCTGCGTGTCCACTATATGCGATTTCCCCACACGGCAACGCACCGCATCTGAAAATCGCACAGCCGGTGGGCGGTCACTAGTGGACCACAGCATGGTCACATGACAGCGCTCCAGCAACAGCAGGTCACTACGTGGTCACATGACCGAGCTTTCAGCTTGACGCCCTGCAGGCATGTCGGATAAACACAGCGGCTCGGCCACAAACTTTCCTTTTTATTTCAAAACACTTCAGGTAAAAGTATTTCTGAAAGCATTTGAGGAGAGAAATAATCTGCAGCAGCTGAATCTGTCCTGGTTTTCGTTCACTAGTTTAGAAGTTTGAGGACAGTTTCATGATGCGTGGAATCTCTGCACGCTGCATCTAATTTACATAAAGTAGAGTCCAGTCTACTTTATGCAAATGAGCTGCAGGTAAACACACCGGATCACAGATGGAAACGCACCACACCCGGACCAGAATTCCACATGTGGGGTGTTTCCAGCTGTGATCAGGTGTGTTTACCTGCAGCTCATTTACATAAAGTAGAGCAGAGATTTCACGCATTGTGAAACTGTCCGCAAACATCTAAACTAGCCATCGGTGAACTAAAACCAGGACAGATTCTGCTGCTGCAGATTATTTCTCACCTCAAATGCTTTCAGAAACACTTTCCCTGAAGTGTTTTTGTAATATTAAACAAAGTTTGCAGCCGAGCCGCCATGTTGGTCCGGTTTGAAATCCAGGAGCAGACCAGCCCCTGAGTCGATGCGTTTGTCCAATCAGGGGCAGGAAAGGAACTTAAAAAAGGTGTTGAACACAGTTCACCATGGAGGAGAAGCTTCTAACAGCTGGATCTGAGCACACATGGTAACCATTAGTGTTTTAGAAATAAAAGGGAAAGTTTGTGGTCCAGCCGCTGTGTCCGCAGACTCATCTGCTGGACTGTCAAGCTGAATGCTCTGTCATGTGACCATGTTGTGGTCTGTTAGTGACCGCCCACTGGCCGTGCGATGTTCAGATGTGGTGCGTTGTTGTGCGGGGAAATCACATCTAGTGGACACGCAGCTTTCATGTTGTTTTTACGTTGTGTTTGCATTGTGTTTATGTTGTGTTTACATTGTATTTATGTTGTCTTTACATTGTCTTTACGTTGTATTTACATTGTCTTTACGGTTTATTTACAGTGTGTTTACGTTGTATTTACATTGCCCCTATGGTGTATTTACGTTGTCTTTACGGTGTATTTACATTGTGTTTACATTGTATTTACATTGTCTTTACAGTGTATTTACGTTGTATTTACATTGTCTTTATGGTTTATTTACATTGTATTTACATTGTCTTTACGGTGTGTTTACATTGTATTTACGTTGTCTTTACGTTGTATTTACATTGTCTTTACAGTGTATTTACATTGTATTTACATTGTCTTTACAGTGTATTTACGTTGTATCTACATTGTATTTACGTTGTCTTTATGGTGTATTTACATTGTATTTACATTGTCTTTACATTGTATTTACATTGTCTTTACGGTGTATTTACATTGTATTTACATTGTCTTTACGTTATATTTACATTGTCTTTACAGTGTATTTACATTGTATTTACATTGTCTTTGCAGTGTGTTTACATTGTCTTTACGGTGTATTTACATTGTATTTACGTTGTCTTTACGGTGTATTTACATTGTATTTACATTGTCTTTGCAGTGTCTTTACATTGTCTTTACGGTGTATTTACATTGTCTTTATATTGTCTTTGCAGTGTGTTTACATTGTCTTTACATTGTCTTTATGGTGTATTTACATTGTCTTTATGGTGTATTTACGGTGTATTTACATTGTCTTTACGGTGTATTTACATTGTATTTACATTGTCTTTACGGTGTGTTTACATTGTCTTTACATTGTCTTTATGGTGTATTTACATTGTCTTTACATTGTCTTTACGTTGTATTTACAGTGTATTTACGTTGCATCTACATTGTATTTACGTTGTCTTTACGGTGTATTTACATTGTATTTACATTGTCTTTGCAGTGTGTTTACATTGTCTTTACATTGTCTTTACATTGTCTTTACGGTGTATTTACATTGTCTTTGCAGTGTGTTTACATTGTCTTTACGGTGTATTTACATTGTCTTTACATTGTCTTTGCAGTGTGTTTTACATTGTCTTTACATTGTCTTTACGGTGTATTTACATTGTCTTTACATTGTCTTTACGGTGTATTTACATTGTCTTTGCAGTGTGTTTACATTGTCTTTACGGTGTATTTACATTGTCTTTACATTGTCTTTACGGTGTATTTACATTGTCTTTGCAGTGTGTTTACATTGTCTTTACGGTGTATTTACATTGTCTTTACATTGTCTTTACGGTGTATTTACATTGTCTTTGCAGTGTGTTTTACATTGTCTTTACGGTGTATTTACATTGTCTTTACATTGTCTTTGCAGTGTGTTTACATTGTCTTTACATTGTCTTTACGGTGTATTTACATTGTCTTTACATTGTCTTTACGGTGTATTTACATTGTCTTTGCAGTGTGTTTACATTTTCTTTACGGTGTATTTACATTGTCTTTACATTGTCTTTGCAGTGTGTTTACATTGTCTTTACATTGTCTTTACATTGTCTTTACGGTGTATTTACATTGTCTTTACAGTGTATTTACATTGTATTTACATTGTCTTTACGGTATATTTACATTGTATTTACGGTGTATTTACATTGTCTTTACAGTGTATTTACATTGTATTTACATTGTCTTTACGGTGTATTTACATTGTATTTACGGTGTGTTTACATTGTCTTTACATTGTATTTACATTGCGTTAATCCTTCCAGCGACTCTGAACATTTTCTTCATGAATCCATCAGAGAAGGGTTAGGGTATGAGGAGAGGAGAGTTAAAAATGTCATTCTGTAAAACCTGAACTTAGTTTCAGCTGGTTGTGTCTCTGTTTTGTTGTCAGTTTGTGTGTCTGTTACTCTGACATGTCCTCCAACAACACAAAGTATCCCACAGCTTCTCTTTCAGTGTTTTGAATCCTCAGATGTTTCCATGTCTTCTGTGTCTGATCTGCAGACTTTGTGCGTCTGGTGAACGGCAGTAACCGCTGTAACGGCAGGGTGGAGCTCTACCAAGGAGGACACTGGAAGAAGGTCTGCAGCAGCGACTGGACCAAGGAGGACGCCGACGTGGTCTGCAGAGAGATCAGCTGTGGAAGTCCTCTATCCCAGACCGTCCCATCACACTTTGGAGAAGCCCACAACCTGAACGGAGTGAAAACCCACTGCGTTGGAAATGAGAGCTCCATCTCAGAGTGCACACATCAGGACACCTCAGAGAGCTGCACCGACGCTACCGTCGTCTGTACCAGTAGGTCACATGATAAACATGAGCATGCTAAATCATTAGCACACTAAATCATGAGTATGCTAAATTATTAGCCTGCTAAAATATAGCATGCTAAATCTTTAGCCTGCTAAATCATTAGCCTACTAAACGCATGAACATGCTAAATCATTAGCCTATTATATCATGTGCATGCTAAATAATTAGCATTCTAAATCACTAGCCTGCTAAATCATTAGCCTACTACATCATATGCATGCTAAATCACGAGCATGCTAAATCATTAGCCTGATAAATCATTAGCATCCTGCTGATTTAGCATGCTAAATCATTAACATGCTAAATCATGAGCATGCCAAATTTCCTCAACTCATTTAGCATCTCCGACTCATTGCTAGCCTCGCCATTAGAAATGAATGATGCAGCTTCTGGTAGCATTAGCTGCTTTGATTGTTCCACCATATCGTCTTGTTTGCTCTTTTGGGGTCTTTTTGGTAACTTTCTGACTTAAACTCATCTTCGTTTAGACTTTATCTTGTATTCTAATAGTCATTTGCCAGCCTTCCGTCCTCTGTTGGCTATTTTAAAAGCGTCTTTTCTGGCCATCATGTAGACTGAAGTCACCTCAAGACTACCAGTTTGGTGTTGAGAACTGATCAGTTTCTGTTTGTGGTGTTTTGGGAAATGCAGAGCAGATTTACTGAGGATAACTTTGTGGTAGAAAATAAATCAGATGCTCATCCGATTTAGATGCTGATGGATGATAAATACTCCTGAAGCTCCAGATGTCTGCCTGGAAAGTTGGAGTTCAGAACGTCTCTGTAGATCACCATGAAATCACTGATGGTCTCTGATCTACTGAATAAACACCCCTTTGATGTTTTCTTGACCTGCAGACAGCAAGACCGCTCCGTCTGGTGAACGGAACCAACCGGGTGCTCGGGTCGGGTGGAGGGTGTACCACCAGGGCCAGTGGGGGACGGTCTGTGACGACCGATGGGGGGATGCAGGAAGCAGCCTCACCTGCAGGGAGATGAACTGTGGCAACGCTCTGAGTGTTAAGTATAAGGCCTTCTTCGCAGCGGTCGAGATCAGGTGTGGCTGGACGACATCGAGTGTACCGGTCCATGAGAAACCATCGCCGACTGTCCACACCGAGGGCTTTGGAGACACGACTGTGACCACAGCGAGGACGCTGGCGTGGTCTGCTCAGGTAGACTTCCATCTGCCCTGAGGGATCAACAGGTTACTGATCTATCTTTAAACTCTCCGCTTCTTTGTCTTTCCAGAGTCGGTCCGATCCGACTGTGAATGGCACCGACAGCCTGCTCTGTGCAGGGTCGAGGTTCTCCACGATGGCCACTGGGGCAAAATCTGCAATATATAACTGGGGGCAACACGGAGGCTGCCATAGTGTGTAAAGAGCTCAACTGTGGAGCCCCAAAAAAGATCAGGAAACGTTTGGCGACAGCAACCCTGAGGGCCTTCAGCAGCAGATGTTCTGGAAATTGTGAGCTCCATCAAGCAGTGTGGACTCAGGAACACAGTGGAAGCTGTCGAGTGTTTCTGTTTCCTGTGGAGGGTAGAAAGAGACTTAGAACGAGATGTGTTAAAGTTAGACTGGGAGTTACTCATGCGCTGACAGACGCCCGTCTTACTGGGGGACATGGACAGAGTACCTCTACAGCAGAGTAAAAGTAACAACTACAGCAGACTAAAAGTACCACTATAGCAGAGTAAAAGTACTTCTACATGACAGTAAAAGTTCCACAATAGCAGAGTAAAAGTACCTCTACAGCAGAGTAAAAGTACCTCTAAACCAGAGTAAACGTACCACTACAGCAGAGTAAAAGTACTTCTACATGAGAATAAAAGTACTTCTACATGAGAGTAAAAGTACTTCTACAGCAGAGTAAAAGTACCACTGTAGCAGAGTAAAAGTACCTCTAAAGCAGAGTAAAAGTACCACTACAGCAGAATAAAAGTACTTCTACATGAGAGTAAAAATACCTCTACATCAGAGTAAACGTACCTCTAAAGCAGAGTAAAAGTACCTCTACATCAGAGTAAACGTACCTCTAAAGCAGAGTAAAAGTACCTCTACATCAGAGTAAACGTCCTCCATTGCTGCAGTAAAAGTACCACCAAACCAGCTGAACCTAATTAATGAACTAACCTGCCTCTAACTTGAACGTCGTGTCTTCAGGGAGTTCAACTGTGAGGCTGGTGAATGGAACCGACCGATGTTCTGGTCGAGTGGAGGTTCTGCATGATGGTCAGTGGGGAACCGTGTGTGATGATGATTGGGACATCAAGGACGCTCAGGTGGTCTGCAGAGCCATGGACTGTGGAACCGCTCAGACCGCCAAGTCCGGGCGCCTTCTTCGGTGAAGGTCAAGGAGACATCTGGCTGGATGACGTCAACTGTTTCGGAAATGAGACGTCGCTGCAGCACTGCAGGAGGCCTTCGTTTGGAGAGAACAACTGTGGACACAGTGAGGATGCTGGCGTGGTCTGTTCAGGTAACATCTATGTTCTGGTAACGTCTATGTTCAGGTATGGTCTATGTTCAGGAATGGTCTACATTCAGGTATGGTCTATGTTCAGGTATGGTCTATTCAGGTATGGTCTATGTTGAGGTAATGTCTATGTTAGGTATGGTCTATGTTCAGGTAATGTCTATGTTCAGGAATGGTCTATGTTCAGGTATGGTCTATGTTCAGGTATGTCTATGTTCAGGTATGGTCTATGTTCAGGTAATGTCTATGTTCAGGTATGGTCTATGTTCAGGTATGTCTATGTTCAGGTATGGTCTATGTTCATAATGTCTATGTTCTGGTATGGTCTATGTTCTGGTATGGTCTATGTTCAGGTATGTCTATGTTCAGGTATGGTCTATGTTCATCGTCTATGTTCAGGTATGGTCTATGTTCTGGTATGGTCTGTGTTCAGGTATGGTCTATGTTCTGGTATAGACTGTGTTATCGTCAGGTCTTTGTTCTGGTATGGTCTATGTTCTGGTATGGTCTATGTTCAGGTATGGTCTATGTTCTGGTATGGTCTGTTTCATATGGTCTATGTTCTGGTATGGTCTATGTCTGTATGTCTGTGGTATGGTCTATGTTCTGGATGGTCTATGTTCAGGTCTATGTTCTGGTATGGTCTGTGTTCTCATCTGGTCTATGTTCAGGTATGGTCTATGTTCTGGTATGGTCTGTGTTCAGGTATGGTCTATGTTCTGGTATAGACTGTGTTATCGTCAGGTCTTTGTTCTGGTATGGTCTATGTTCTGGTATGGTCTATGTTCAGGTATGGTCTATGTTCTGGTATGGTCTGTGTTCTCATCTGGTCTATGTTCAGGTATGGTCTATGTTCTGGTATGGTCTGTGTTCAGGTATGGTCTATGTTCTGGTATGGACTGTGTTATTCGTTTTTCTGGTCTTGTTCTGGTATGGTCTATGTTCTGGTATGGTCTATGTTCAGGTATGGTCTATGTTCTGGTATGGTCTCATCTGGTCTGGTCTATGTTCTGTGTCAGTATGTCTATGTTCAGGTATGGTCTATGTTCTGGTATGGTCTATGTTCTGGTAACGTCTATGTTCAGGTAATGTCTATGTTCAGGTAATGTCTATGTTCAGGTATGGTTTGTTCTGGTATGGTCTATGTTCTGGTATGGCCTATGTTCAGGTATGGCCTATGTACTGGTATGGTCTGTGTTCAGGTATGGTCTATGTTCTGGTATGGACTGTGTTATTGTCTTGTCTTTGTTCTGGTATGGTCTATGTTCTGGTATGGTCTATGTTCAGGTAATGTCTATGTTCAGGTATGGTCTATGTTCTGGTAACGTCTATGTTCAGGTATGGTCTATGTTCTGGTAACGTCTATGTTCAGGTATGGTCTATGTTCTGGTATGGTCTGTGTTCTCGTCTGGTCTATGTTCAGGTATGGTCTGTGTTCTGGTATGGCCTATGTTCTGGTATGGTCTATGTTCTGGTATGGTCTATGTTCAGGTATGGTCTGTGTTCTGGTATGGTCTATGTTCTGGTATGGTCTATGTTCTGGTATGGCCTATGTTCTCGTCTGGTCTATGTTCAGGTATGGACTGTGTTCTGGTATGGCCTATGTTCTGGTATGGTCTATGTTCTGGTATGGCCTATGTTCTCGTCTGGTCTATGTTCAGGTATGGACTGTGTTCTGGTATGGCCTATGTTCTGGTATGGTCTGTGTTCTGGTATGGTCTGTGTTCTCGTCTGGGTCTATGTTCAGGTATCGTCTGTCCTGCTATCGGTGGTAAACTCTGAGGCATTTCCACCTGCCAAACTAATCTGAGTGTTAATCATCAGTTCTCCTGCTTCTTCGTCCTGCAGCCACCATCAGACTGATCAATGTGGGACGGATGAGTGTTCTGGTCGGGTCGAGCTGCACCACGGAGGACCACTGGGCATCCGCCAGCAGCGTTAATTGGGAATGAATGAAGCTACAGTGGTCTGGCAGGGAGATGAACTGTGGAGACCCGGTGAAGGTGTCGGGTTTCTACGGTGCAGTGGAGACCAGAGAGGCTACCAGGTGAGCTGCAGTGGTAGAGAGACGTCACTGACGCTCTGAGCCTCCGAGAATATCCCTCCGGCAGCCACATCCAGGAGGCAATGCGGTCCAGTGTTCAGGTGAAACATATCTCAGGTTCTTCTCATCAAGTCGATGTCCTACAACCATGTGGTACGAAGTGTTCTCCTGGTGGTGCCGCATTGGATCAGATCCGCTGAACAGCCAATCACAGAGCAGTGTTTTTACCCTTTTTCAAAAGACATTAGTGGTGCTGAGTATAGACCTGTAGAGAACTTCTCCTAGGAGAGGAACATCAGCTACTCACCCAGTCAGGTAGTCACAGCATGATGATCTAGAGGATCCAGAACCAGAACTACTGAGGAACCAAACACAGAGCAGTTAGCTTCTGGTTCTAGATGATCCAGATGTTAGTTGTAAAGTTTAATCCACTTTTAGTTCATCAGTTTGGACTAAATGCTTCTTTAACAGGTAGTTTGCAGTCGACTGGTTCTGTCTGATCAGTTTGTGTCTTCTGCTCCGTTTGTGTGACTTTGTTTCAGTGATTCTGTTTGTCTTTGCGGGGCTGCACAGTGGGCTAGTGGTTAGCACTTTGGCCTTGCAGCAAGAAGATCCCCGGTTCAAATCCCGGCCTGGGATCTTTCTGCATGGAGTTTGCATGTTCTCCCTGTGCATGCGTGGGTTTTCTCCGGGTACTCCGGCTTCCTCCCACAGTCCAAAAACATGCTGAGGTTAATTTGGTACTCTAAATTGTCCGTAGGTGTCAATGTGAGTGTGATTGTGTGTCTGTATATGTAGCCCTGTGACAGACTGGTGACCTGTCCAGGGGTCCCCTGCCTTCACCCGAGTCAGCTGATAGACTCCAGCACCCCCCATGACCCTAGAGAGGATAAAGCGGTGTACAGAGGATGGATAGATGGATGTTTGTCTTTGCTCTGTTTTGTGTTTGTGTCGTTTTAGTTGATGTTGTATCTCTTTCTAGTCAGTTCTGACCTCCTTCTAGTCTTTGTGTCTCATTGCAGCCGTTTTGTCTTTAAGTGTCTAAAAGGTGTTTTTATCTCTATTCATACTGAATGAATGTTTCTTTACATTTAATTTGTGTTTCTTCTCATCAGTTTTAATCTCTTTCTTGTTGTTCGTCTTCTTTGTTTTGTCTGTTTTTTTTTCTGGTCATTGTGAGTCTTTGCTGCTGTTTCATCTTTTTGACTCCCAGTAAACGTTCAGGTTCTCCAGTCAGAGCTACCAGTCTCCTTCAGGTTGGACCAGTTTAAAGTCAGATAGTCACAAATAATGGACTCATCCTGGAAGCTGCTCATGGAGAACTTTCTCCTGATGAAGAAACACGAGAACACCAGGAGACCATCTGGAGACCACCAAGAGCACACAGAGCTACTAATTACTGAATAGTGAATGTTGATCAGGATCATGTAGTAACAGAACACCTGTCCTCACCAGGTAGCGTAAAGTTGGCTGATGGACCGAACCGCTGCGTGGGAAGAGTGGAGTTCTACAACAACGGCCGGTGGGGGACGATTTGTGGAGAATCCTGGGACATCAATGATGCTACGGTGGTCTGCAGACAGCTGGACTGTGGAAGAGCTCATAAGATCACCACCATGTCGGAGTACGGCCAGGGGACCGGGACCGTGTGGATCGATCAGATCGAGTGTAACGGGATGGAGTCCAGCCTGCCTCAGTGTCCTCAGAGACCCTTCACCGACAAGACCTGCAACACCTCCTCAGTGGCTGGAGTCACCTGCACAGGTAGGACATCAGGACACAGCAGCAGTGAGTAAAGCTTCCTGTACAATGACTGAAAGGATTCTAAACTCTTTCATGTTTCGCATCATCTCCAAGTCGACCAGCAGACGAACAATCAGAGTTTCTGCTTTAACTAAAAATAGTGGAACCTCAGGGTGATTTACAGTCAGAAACCAGAGTTAGTGTGAAGCTTGGACAGTGTGAAGGAACCTTCAGAACATCAACCTCTATGGACGGAGAACCAGAACTAAACCTGGCTGCTGCTCACAACTAAACTTCCCGATGAAAGTTTGCTGAAGATCGTGAGAAGATGTGAGCAGAAATGAGCGGACTCTGATTTCCTCCATGCTGAGGAGGACTGAAGGAGGAACCAAAGAACCTCACTTTAGTTCCGCTCAGTTCCTCCCATGGAGCCTGAATTTAATCCATGGAATCTGTAGTTAATAATCTGATACCAGACAGAGGTAATCTGATTACTGAGAGGATCCAGCTCTTCTGGGCTTGGACTGATCTTTCCTCATTGCTGTTGTTAGGGTTAGAATGTTGTCCTTCCATACCTGGTTCTTTGTTCTCAGTCTGGTTCCTCCTCAGGGAGCCTGGAGGTCCGGTTGGCCAACGGTAAGGACGAGTGCTCTGGTCGGGTGGAGGTCCGTCACGGTGACGTTTGGTCCACGGTGTGTGACGCTGGCTGGACAGTGGATAAAGCCCAGGCGGTGTGTGATCTCCTGGAGTGTGGACGGGCCGTGAACATTCCCGGAACCTCTCAGTTCGGTCAGGGCAGCGGCTCGGTGGCCACGGCCGACGACTGTTTCAGCAACGCCACCTTCCTGCAGCAGTGTTCATCCAGAGGGTTCAGAGCGGCAACGTGTGGACACCAACAGGACGCTGGAGCCATCTGCGCAGGTACAATGTACACTAAATATACACAAGTGTAGGAGACACTATATGATTTGACTAATTGCACTTGTTTATTAGGGCACCACCCTAGATTCCTAGGGAATTAATTAATTAAAAATTAATTCATTTAAATTTGATCAGTCTCATATCAAAGGTCTAGAATTCTCAGAAAAAAGGACCCACGTTCTCACAAAATGAAACTCTCAAAACTGTAATTTGGTCTAAATGAAGCATTTATTGACTATTCTATTAAAATAATGACTAGTGAAATCCTATTTACAGTGCATAAGGGTGTGTGTTTGCATGCATGACTACGTGTGTGTGTCTGTGCGTGTATCTGTGGAATGTATGTGTGTGTGGTGTGTGTGCGTGTGTATGAGAGACTGGTGTGTGTCCAAATTAGCATATTATGGTGAGAATTAGCCAAATAGCTAACCTGACGAGGTAAACGGTAATTTGGATTAAAATGAATGATTTGTAAAATAATAACGGATTAAGTGAATTTAATTAATAAAGCGGTTAGTAATCAACCCAGGGAATGGAATCAGAGCATTTCAGCTGGCCTAACGGTAACAGAACCATCTGTTGGAGCTGACTCCTGGCTGGGACCGTGTGAGCCTTCAGCGGACGCTTCACAACGCACCTGGACTTGCTGGTTCTGTGCGTAGTATCGTCGTTATGGCAAAGCATTGATGTCCTGCCGTAAAGTGATTGGTTCCGTGCATGGAAATCTGGTCCCGCACATTTCCGGTGTGGTCAGCTGAATGGAGCCGGGTTTGGTTGGAGAAAAAAAATTCACTTGATCAAAAATGAGGACGGCTCTCGTAGTTTTAGCCAAGAAAAAGGAACGGATGTTGAAAGTGATCAAAAATTAAGAAAAATTGATAACTGGTTCTAAATCAGTTCTTGGGACTAAAACGAATACAATTCGGCTTAACAATGAGCAAAAATGTCTAAATTAATTACAAAAAGTGAAAGGATAAATAGTTGCTAACTCTGGAACAAAAGAGAACTTTAGAAGACAGAAAAAAACAAAAGAAAGACACACCTTTTAGATAAGAATAGGGAGATGCCTCTCAGCTCTCAGCATCTCAGGAGGGAGACAGAGGAAGAAGAGACCAGGAAGAGGGCTGTCTGGACTTTTAAAGGTCCGAGGCTCCTGGGACGGACCTGGGCGGAGAGAGGAACTTTTTCGGCGCAAATCTCTGGTGGAATTTGACTCTTTTTGTCTCACAGAGAGGCAGAGAAGAAGGAATGATCCAGAATGGATTAAAATATTAGGATAGTAAACCATTAAGTGGTCTGTCTATCTCACCATAATTCAGTTGTGTGAAAGGGAAACGTGTGTAAAATTATGTGAATTATTCTATTTATACATAGAAATATGTATTCGTGTGTTCTAAATCCTAAAGATATATATGTCACAGTGAAGATAAGATAACCAGGCACACATATGGCAATGAGTAAACACAAGAATTCATCCTTCCAACCTAAATAGGAGGGGAAATTAGATTAAACCTTGAAAATCAATAAATCCACTTCTATAATCCATATAATGGTCAATTTCGAATATGTTCGAGGTGGAGTCTTTTCTGTCACTTTGGTAAACCTGAAAATTCCAAATACATATCAGAAATGTGAGTTTTGAAGAGGTTCTTTGTTCCAGTTCAGTTCCAGTCTCCCTGTGCTTCAGCCTTCAGCCATAAAGTTTTATGAGCCTTGGAGACAGGCAGAGATGGGGAGAGAGAGTGGAGGAGGGTTTTTAGCCTGAAAAAGAATTAAACAAAACATTCATAGCATAAAAGTGAAAGTCATTGTCTTTCAAAAAGAAAAAGTTATTCCAGGTGTTTAATGTTGAGCAGGGAGATCCGTCTTCCTGTGAATGAAAACACACAGAACTACAAATGTCCCAATCTTTCTCCAGAAGTGGGTTGTTCTCTGTAGGGAGAGGAGAGCTCTGGCTTATCTGAGTTTGTCACAGGCCTTTGGTAGATTCCTACAACAAGATAATACTAAATACCAACAGGTACCTAGCCTAGCCATGCTATACCCATGTTCTGAAGGCACAAGGGTCTAGGGCCGCTCGACAGGGAGGGAGGCGGGCTAAAAGGTTGTCTATCAAATCCCTCTGCAGCAGTTGGGTAGGTATACAACCAATCAACACAACGAATAGGCTGACGTGGCTCCTAGAGCACCGGCGGATTGTGGCTAAGTCCCATTAGCTTCCCAACCAGCGGAGCCAACTGGTATATTAAGGATTTGCCATATCCCGTCGGCATAAGTCCAAATACGTCTTTCTTCTCAATGAAACACTTCAGTGCCGTCCTTTGTTTATCTTTCAAGTTGAATTTTAGCTTCAAATCTTTAAGGGCTGTGGCCAAAGCCGAGTCCAAAGATAACTGTTTATTGTTTCCGGTTGTTTCTGTCAGAATCGTCACGCCTCTGTCATCACTTAGTTACGCCCGCCTTCTGACTCTACACTTCATGGTGATTGGTCCGGCCAGTTTTAGGAGAATCCAGCCTCGAGGCTTATGGAGGGTAACTAGACCCACCCTGGCAGAGAATTAAATTCGTTGCCGTGGGTTGTCTAGCGCAGCTAGGCTAACAGGTACCACTAAATAACACTAAATACCACAAAATACCTCAAAATATGTCATTTAAAACAACTTCTTGGTTTATTTTTGGTCAAATCATGCCGTTTTTCACAAGTTTCAAGTCATTTATCGATAATTTCTCAGTAATTCTGGACAATGTTTTGTCATTCTGAATCAGTTTTGTGTCATTTTAGATGATTCTTTGTCCCCTTCCGCAAATTTGAGTCATTTTTGCCATTTTAAACATATCTTCCATCAATCTGAGGCCTACTGACAGAAGACATCTCTGAGTTCTTTGTCCTTCATGAGGTTCTGGTTCCTCAGAGCTGCAGGACTTTAAACTGAACCAGGAGCAGAAACGTCCTCAGATGTCTGAGGTGTTGAATCCTCACGGTGTTTGAACCTGTGTGTCCTCCTGAGCAGCTCAGGTCCGGCTGGCCGGTGGCGCCACCCAGTGTTCTGGTCGGGTGGAGGTGTTCTATAAGGGCCAGTGGGGAACGGTCTGTGATGATGAGTGGGAGCTGAGTGCAGCTGACGTGGTCTGCAGACAGCTGGGATGTGGTCACGCCATCTCCGCCCCCGGCAGCGCCCACTTCGGCCAGGGTTCTGGTCCCATCTGGCTGGACAACGTGCAGTGTTCTGGCCAGGAGTCGGCGCTGTCCCACTGCACCCACCAGGGCTTTGGAGAACACAACTGTGGACACGGAGAGGATTCCAGTGCCATCTGTCTGGGTAGGAGGAACTTCTAATCTGTCTGTAGAAAGTTTAAAGAAGGACTCTAAACGTAGAACCATGAAGTCAGCCCCTAGTGAGGCTCAGAAACATCAGACACCAGGAATCAGCTGACCTCTGCAGAAAGCGTCGTTATTAGTAGAGTATATGTTAGAATATTATTAGTAAAGTACAGATTAATGTTGGTAGAGTATAGGTTAGTATATTATTATCCATCCATCCATCCTCTATCCACCGCTTTATCCTCACTAGGGTCATGGGGGGTGCTGGAGTCTATCCCAGCTGACTCGGTGAAGGCGGGGGACACCCTGGACAGGTCACCAGTCTGTCACAGGGCTACATATACAGACACACAATCACACTCACATTCACACCTATGGACAATTTAGAGTAACCAATTAACCTCAGCATGTTTTTGGACTGTGGGAGGAAGCCGGAGTACCCGGAGAAAACCCACGCATGTACAGGGAGAACATGCAAACTCCATGCAGAAAGATCCCAGGCCGGGATTTGAACCGGGATCTTCTTGCTGCAAGGCCAAAGTGCTAACCACTACTCCACTGAGCAGCCCTCTAGTATATTATTAGTATGGTTTTATTCTGTGACTTCTGTTAGAAAATTTTGCTGTTAAACATTCAAGGATCTGCTGTTATTTCATGATCTTGTCGAGTGGAACACGAGTTTTTAGGTAAAATCTTGTATATTTCTTAGATCTGATGTAGAGTAGACACAGTGGTTCAGTGGTTAGTCCTGTCACCTCACTGCTAGAAGACCCTCAGTTCATGTCCTGGCCTGGCTCTGGTTCTGGTCTTTCTGCATGGAGTCTCCATGTTCTCCTGCTGGGTTCTCCAGGTTCTCCAGCCTTCAATATGTGACAGACTGTTACCTGTCCAGGTGAACCTGTGACAGACTGTTACCTGTCCAGGGTAAAGAGGATTCAGCGGTGCAGATGATTGTTGGAGATTCAGTCTGTTTTTATCGTTTTATTGATATTTCCATGTAGATGTAAAATCAAAGTGAGAAAATCCATCAAATTCCAGATTTCTTACAGAGCAGTAACGGTCTGTTGGAGTACAGGTGAGGTTGTGTGAAGCTGCTTTGACTAGCTTTAGTGAGATGATCTCTGAGGAACATCAGAAGGTTTTAGGATCAAAGACAGACAGTGTTCACCTGCTGGTTCTGGAGGATCTCCTCACCTGCTGGCTGTGATGTCAGGTGTGTTCGTGTCTGTTCAGGTGCTCTGGCCAAGCCTGAGATCACCTTATATCCAGCTCCGGAGGTCAACTGGGGTGATAAGGTGGAGATCACCTGCACTGTGGTCACTGAACAGCTGGGAGGAACCTTCATCCTGAAGAAGCTCCAGGACTCATTCCAGTTGGAGAAGTTCTCCAACCACGACACAGCCACCTTCACCTTCCCTGCAGTGGACTTCAACCAGAGAGGATCGTACTTCTGTGAATACCAGAAGAAACTTCCCACTCAGGTCATCTACTATCCTCAAGGAAACTCAGCTGACCTCTCCATCACAGGTAACCATGGACACCACACAGGTAACCATGGACACCACACAGGTAACCATGGACACCACACAGGTAACCATGGACACCACCACAACCTTCTGAGACTGAACCTCTAAACACCAAACATCAAAGCTCCTGCAGCACTTTAACTCCCTGAAAGAGTTCAACTGGAAGTTAATGTTGGAGAAGAAGGAGGAGATGATCTTTTAGGATGGAGAGCGATAACTGTGTTGGAGACGAATGTTTGACTGAAAACAAAAAACTAAGATTTTTAAAACACCAAAGATTTGTCAAAAATAAGTTAGAAATGATCTCAGGTAACTCAGAAATATGCAGGACTTCATATTTACATGAAGCATCAGTTCACAGCGAGAAGAAACGTTCCAGGAGCAGAAAACCAGGAAGTTCAAGAGAACTTTGTCTTCTACTGAACTTCACTGACAGAAAAGATTAGGGTTAGACAGAAACAAGCTGGAAACAGATCAGTATAAACTGTTCACAGGTTTATTAAAATGACAGAAAAATTCCAGATGAACATAAATTTGTCCAAAAAGACTCAAAGTTTGTTCAAAATGAAAAAAATAAATCCTGAAATCGGTACAAAAGATTCAAAATATTAGAAAACTGTCCGTAAGAATCTGAACTTTGGTCTAAGTTTGCCAGTCTGAGGATGAACTAATGGAAACAACCAGATAACATCACATTACCATGACGACCACCTACAGTCTCAGGAGGTTGTGATCTGGAGTTTTGAACATCTGTGAACATCTACCTGACTCTCTGTTCCTGCAGTGAAGCTGGAGAAGCCCACCATCTCACTGTCTTCTCCTCATGCCATGGTGGTCTACAGCCCAGACAAGGTGTCTGTCACTCAGGGCAGCTCCTTCTCCGTCACCTGCTCCACCCACTCCAAGTATCCTGGAGGGTTTTTCTACCTGACCCGGTCCAACAGAACCACCATGGAGTCCAAGCCGACGTTCGCTCACTCCATCTTCTATCTGGCCTACTTCGAATTCCCGTCCTTAGAGCCTGAACACCAGGGAGAATATACCTGCGTCTACGCCCTGAACATCTCCTCGCTGTCCTTCTGCTCGGTTCCCTCCAAGTCTCTGCAAGTCACCGTGATCTGTAAGAACCACAAAAGACGAACTGACGTCATGGAAACTTTTAGATTACTCTGGAGCTACAGTGTAATCTCATTACCTAAAGTTACTCTAAGAAACTATGAAAGAACACTTTGTTCTACGGCACCATAGTTTTACCTGGAACTCCAGATTAACTCCAGATTAACTCCAGATTAGTTCCTGTTCAGGCTGTAAACTAAAGTGTTCTGTTTGTGTTCTAAAAGTGTTTCCTCTGTAACTCTGCAGCTCCGTCGTCGTACTCGGTGGTCGGACCAGTTGTGTGTGTTCTGGTGGTTCTGGTTCTGCTGGTGGTTGGTTTCCTGGTGTGGAGGAGGAGATGGAGAGGTTCTGGTAAGATCTGAAGCTGTAGATGTTCACTATGGAGTCAGTTAGAGAGTAGAATTGGGAAGAAGCACACTGTAGGATTGAAACCACAGACAGCCGCAGCATCCGTTACCATGGTGATTTACCTGTGTAGCATCCATTACCGTAAAACGGGGTAATGAGGGACGATTTTGGAACATTATCGATTAATATCACTACACATCTCATGGATGTGAAGGTGAGACACATGTCATTTTGTGACTATGAGGTAGGTCAAATGTTTCCTGCCAGCTACCGCGGTCAGCTGGAAGTCAAATTTTTTATTTATTTTTTTTATTACTGTCCCTTATAGCCCCATAAATGGGGCTTTAAGGGACACTTGACTCTTTTAAGTTTATGTCTCTTATACACCCATAATAGGGGCTATAAGGGACTCAGAATGTGTTTTAAAAAAGGTTTATTTATCCCAAAAACAACAGTGCAAGGTAATAAGTTTTTCACCCAACTCTTTCAGTGACATGGACGGATCTGCGCCCACCCGCCACATATTTGACAAAATACAAAGACAAAATGTCCCTTATTACCCAGCTGTCCCTTATAGCCCCGTTTTACAGTACCGTAATGATGTAGCCGTGTAGCATCCGTTACCGTGGTGATTTAGCCGTGTAGCATCTGTTACCATAGTGATTTAGCCATGTAGCATCCATTACCATGGTGATTTAGCTGTGTAGCATCCGTTACCATGGTGATTTAGCTGTGTAGCATCCGTTACCGTGGTGATTTAGCTGTGTAGCATCTGTTACCATAGTGATTTAGCCATGTAGCATCCGTTACCGTAGTGATTTAGCCATGTAGCATCCGTTACCCTGGTGATTTACCTGTGTAGCATCCGTTACGTAGTGATTTAGCCATGTAGCATCCGTTACCCTGGTGATTTACCTGTGTAGCATCCGTTACCGTGGTGATTTAGCTGTGTAGCATCTGTTACCGTGGTGATTTAGCCGTGCAGCATCCTTTACCTTGGTGATTTACCTGTGTAGTATCAGTCACCATGGTGATTTAGCCATGTAGCATCCGTCACCATGGTGATTTAGCCATGTAGCATCCGTCACCATGGTGATTTACCTGTGTAGCATCCGTCACCATGGTGATTTAGCCATGTAGCATCCGTCACCATGGTGATTTAGCTGTGTAGCATCCGTCACCATGGTGATTTAGCCGTGTAGCATCTGTCACCATGGTGATTTACCTGTGTAGCATCCGTCACCATGGTGATTTAGCCATGTAGCATCCGTCACCATGGTGATTTAGCTGTGTAGCATCCGTCACCATGGTGATTTAGCCGTGTAGCATCTGTCACCATGGTGATTTACCTGTGTAGCATCCGTCACCATGGTGATTAGCCATGTAGCATCCGTCACCATGGTGATTTAGCTGTGTAGCATCCGTCACCATGGTGATTTAGCCGTGTAGCATCTGTCACCATGGTGATTTACCTGTGTAGCATCCGTCACCATGGTGATTTAGCCATGTAGCATCCGTCACCATGGTGATTTACCTGTGTAGCATCCGTCACCATGGTGATTTAGCCGTGTAGCATCTGTCACCATGGTGATTTACCTGTGTAGCATCCGTCACCATGGTGATTTAGCCATGTAGCATCCGTCACCATGGTGATTTACCTGTGTAGCGTCCGTCACCATGGTGATTTAGCCATGTAGCATCTGTCACCATGGTGATTTAGCCGTGTAGCGTCCGTCACCATGGTGATTTAGCCATGTAGCATCTGTTACCGTGGCTTAGGGTTAGCTCTAAACAAGCTCTGCTAACGCTGGTTTCAGGCCCATCAGGACTCGTTAACCCGTTGGTCTCACCTCATCTTCTAAAAATTAGAACCTTCTGCTGAATTCAACTCTTCCTTTCTCTGAGGGTTGTTTAGTCCAGTGCAGCTGCTGGTTGGTCTCCTAACTGACCAATCACAGGCCTGTTTGTTGTGGGTGTTTGATTGAAGAGCTCCAGCTGATGTTCTGTTCAACCTTCCAGGAGTCATGGTTCAGTTCAGGAGCAGGTTTGAAGAAGCGATGAAACGAGACATGGAGGACAGAAGCAACGGAGCTCTGGATGGAAGGTAGGAAGGAGGTCCGTCTGTCTTCATGTTTATCTGAGGAGAAGTTCTGTTGACATGTTCTCACCTCTGATCTCCAGAGAACGCAGTAACCAGCTGTATGAACCTGGACCGAGTCGCAGCTCCGTGGAGAAAGCTACTGAGGAGGACTCTGAGAACGGAGTGGACAGAGTTCCCGAAGACCTGGCTGGAAGAGTCTGCTACGAGCTGGAACCTCTAGTGGTCTCCTGATGGAAACATCCAGTCCTGACTAGACAGGTGTTCTTCAGCAATTCCAGTCACGAATGTGCTCTGAGCAGGAGGTTCTGGTTGAGTTCTGGCGGAGCTTTTAAGGTTGAAGTTTCCTCCAGGAGACGTGATTGAGTTTCCTGAGCTTAGAGAACATCCAACACCAGGTTGGAGGAGTTTCACAAATATCTGCAGCTGGAACATCAGTTTTATTCTTCTGCTGATAGTTCCTCAACACTTTAACAGAAATTAAATTCTAATCTTCATCATGTTCTGGAGATGTTGCTCCTCTGATCAGATTCTCTTCACTTTATTTGTGACTTTGGACCTGAAACTAAGTTCTGTCAAATATTTAGTCTGAATCTAGAGAATTTTAAACATTTTATGAAACACATAAAGTTCATCTCTGAACATCTGATGGAACCTGAAGAACACAAACTGGACATGAAGACTGTTCTGGAGATTCAATATTTTAAGATAAGAGTTAAGATAAACTTTCTGAAACTTCAGACTTTCTGGAGAGAACAAACCCAAAGAACCAATAAATGAAGAGAATCACAGGAAACAGATTCAGTCTGACCCATGAAATGATTTTTATTATTTTATTGATGATTATTGGATGTTTGTGATGCTGATCAATAAATCTATTTCTTATGTTTTTGACCAGTTTTCATGACTTCATCCTGATGATCACAGCAGCTCAAATGATGTCATAATAACTGATTAGATGTGTATTGATCGATGACAGCTGCAGCATTGATCGATTAGTGATCAGCTATTCAATGATTCTCCAATTATTCTGATGATCAATTGATCAATTTGATGAATTTTAAAGTAAAAACAATCGTCTGAAAAGTGAATATTTCACCATTTTAGAAAGCAAGCAAGCATCTGATCAGTCAACAATGATGAAACAATGTTTGGAGACGCGTGATGAGTTCAGGATTCTCAGGTTGGTTTTTATCAGCAGACTTCAGCATTTTCGTTTCTATCTGTTGAATCCTTTAACCCTCGTGTCGTCCTGCGGGTCAGATTGACCCGTTTTAAAGTTTGAAAATGGAAAAAAAAATCTATTTTCACAGTGAAACTTCAGATGTCTACATTTTGGGAAATATTTGAACAGTTCTTGGTGGAAAAAAGAAATGTTAAAAATGTTTCTTCAGAACATTCCCATAAAAAATCAACCAAAATCCAGTGAATTTTTCTGGATTTTTTGTGAATGTTCTTAAAGAAAATATAAGAACTTTTACTGATATCTATGGAATCACTTTAGATTTTTTAGGATTTTTTGAAAGATTTTTACTCATTTTTTGAAAATATTTACAAGAATTTTCTTGCCCATTTTGGGTTGTTTTTTTTTTTAAATAAAACTTTTAAGGGAAACTTTTCAGGAATTATTTGAATTTTCTTCCTGAAGGTTTTGAAAATTTTCAGAAATTTGAGTATTTTTTTTCTGAATTTTTGGATTTTTTTCAGACCAGGAAACAATATTTTTTGGTGGCTGTAAATGAAGACAACAGGAGGGTTAAAGATTTAACTGCAGGAAACATGACGACCAATAATCAATAGTGATCACCCTCAGTCCTGCTGTGATGTTGGTCTAGAAGCAGTCAGCTGATGGGGCGGTCTATGTGCTGGAGCTACCAGGTATTAGTCTAATGATGCGTTAAATAGAAATACAGATCATAGATATGAATGTTGTCAGGATTAATGGTTGGTGAACAGCTCTGACTTACAGGCCGCTTGTGTTTCTGTAGAAGTTCTGTTTCTGGGTTTTGTAGAAGGTAGTGTCTACAGATACGGACCCAGAAACACAGCAGAGAAGCAAACAGCTGATCAGTGAACAGGTCCATCTATCAGCAGCTGCTTTCATTAAACCAAGAACCAAACATCTCTGCAGAACCATTGCTCCATGCTCTTCAGATGCTGAAGAACTTCCTGTTGGTTTATTTATCAGACTGAGTGAAGGTTTTCAGCAGATTAATGAGTTTTTATGGTAAATGTTCAGTAATCAGTTTTACTGCACTGAATAATCAGACTTTCTATCTTCAAATGTTCTCCCTGAGGATCATTTTCCAGTAAATCTGTGTTTGTGTTTAAACTGCTGAGACGATATAAAATCAGTGCTTAAATGAAGCTACTGCTGGTTAGCATGCCAGCATGTTAGCATGTGGTCTGTTTCATCCTCGTTTTGCTGCCTGATGACAGAAACATCTGGAAATAAGAGCAGCTTTACTGGAGTTCAGCTGGATTAAGATGTAGTTTAATGAGCACAGAGAGCAGGAGAGAAGCTAACAGAAGCTAACAGATGCTAACAGAAGCTAAGAGATGCTACCAGAAGCTAAGAGATGCTACCAGAAGCTAACACACGTAAACAGAAGCTACCAGAAGCCAGTCCTGGTTCACTGCTTTAAATAAAGTGTAATATCTCATGTTGCTGCTTGTTTGCTGAAACTCAGCAGCTTCTAATATTTCCTGACTGTTAATTAATTATTAATATAAATAAATGTTTGAACTTTAGCTCGGTTTGATGATGATCAGTTTGTGGTTGAAGTAGAATCGGTTTTAATAATCATCCGAATACAAAGACTGCAGGTGGAAACATTAAAGTTTAAAAGTTTTAAAGTCTGCAGGTTTGTTTCTTTAAAGGAATGACTAAATGATGAATTGTGGAATTTTTAAGTTTTGTGACGATCCATGAACAAATCTAAATACACAAGTCTAAACTTCATGTAGTGCTTACTCTGGAATAGTTCATTGTTGTTCATCTGGAAGCCCAACATGAACAGACACCTGCCAGTCACAATCAGCCCCTGCCATAGCACTGGACCTCCTCACTGTCACTCACAACACCTGAACCAATCACCAGCAGTCTCTCTCCCACTTGGAATCCACCCTGTTCCTTTGTTTGAAGCACATCAGCTTCATTCAGTCACACAACAGTCACTTGGACAGCAGGATCACCCCACACCACTGAGATCTGGAAACCCATTCTTTTTTCACAAGCCTGGAATTTAGGAAAAGACAGCATCAAAGAAAGTGAGTTAAATTCATGTGAAACAAGTTGAAAGCTGTCTGGTATCATGCTAATGCTCATGCTAATGTCAACAGGCCTTCACCACTGGAACCATGCTTTCGCATTTCTGAATGTCACCAACCTGAACCAAACATTTTGCTGAACATTGGTGAGCAATTAATGAAAAATGTGATGAGTGACTGATGATGATGAAGGTGGTGGTGGTGACGATGATGACGATGGTGATAATAATAATTTTATTTATAAAGCGCTTTCCGTCAAAGTGCTGTACACAGAAATAAAACAGATAAATAAAAACGATAAAAATAAAACAATAAAAAATATGACAATAAAAAAGACATCAGTAAAACAAACCATTTAGGATTCATCTGTAAGAGAAAACAAGCGGGTCTTCAGCTTAGTTTTAAATACATTAATGGATGATGCCTGCCTGATTTCAGCAGGTAGACGCCCGGAAAGAAAAAGCCCGTTCCCCCACCGTCTTTTTACAGACCTTCAGGATGTTCAGAAGTCCAGTCCCCTGAGAACGGAGAACTCAAGCGGAGACATAGAGCGGGCTGGATAAATAAGACGGGGCAATTCCATGAACAGTTTTATAGGTTAGTAGCAGCACCTTAAAGTCTGCTCTAACATGAACTGGTAGCCAATGCAGAGAGACCAGCACTGGAGTAATATACTCATATTTACTTGTTCTGGTCAGAATGCGAGCTGCTGGTTCTGAACCATCTGCAGACCATGAAGGCTCTTCATTGGCAGGCCTGATAAAAGGACATCGCAATAGTCCAACCGTGAGGAAACAAAAGCATGAATTAGGACCTCAGCATCCTCAAATGACAGACTTGGTCTGATTTTAGAGATATTTCTGAGGTGGAAAAAGGCCAATCTGGTCACCTCTTTAATATGGAATTTAAATGAGAGGGTTTTATCAAAGAGTACATCAAGATTCTTAACTCTGTCTTTACAATGATAGCACAGTCATCCAAAGACAGAGTAAAGTCATCAAGCAGAGGATTGACACTTTCAGGTCCAATCACCATCATTTCAGTCTTGGCCGAATTCAGGAGCAGGAAATTCGTTGATAGCCAGCTCCTAACAGCTGAGAGACAGGCCTGGAGTTTATCAGTGTCAAAAACACTTTGAGGGACCAAGGACATGTATAGTTGTAGGTCATCTGCATAGCAATGAAAATAAATCCCAAAGGAGCGCAAAATTTGACCCAAAGGTGTCAGATAAAGAGGAAACAGGGGTCCTAGTACTGACCCCTGCGGTACTCCATGCCTAACAGCACAGGACTCAGAGAGCACGTTGTTAAAGAAAACACTGTGAGATCTCTCTGACAGGTAAGACCTCAACCATTTCAGCACCTGGCCTGAGATGCCGAAATAATTCTCCAGTCTGTCCAGTAAGATGCAGTGAACCACCGTATCAAAAGCTGAGCTGAGATCCAACAACAACAGAACAGATGATGCCTTTGAGTCAGCAGCTAGAAGCAAATCATTCACCACTTTAGTCAGCGCTGTTTCTGTGGAATGATTTGCCCTAAAAGCTGACTGAAGAGGCTCAAAAAGATTATTTAATGACAAATATTTCAATAGCTGAGTTGAAAACACTTTCTCAAAAACTTTTGACAAAAAAGACAGGTTTGACACGGGCCTATAATTAGTAAGGGAGTCAGCATCCCAGGCCAGGTTTCTTCAATAAGGGTTTAACAATTGCAGATTTAAAACAAGCTGGGAAAACTCGAGTGGAAAGCAATATATTGAGGATATATAACACATACGGGCCTAATGTGGACCAAACGTCTTTAATAACCCACGCTGGCAGACGATCAAGAGAGCAGGTTGTACACCGAGCTGCCATGACAACCTTCGTGAGGCTTTCTAAAGAAACAGGCTCAAAATTCAGGAAACCAACGCCACCATAGACAGGAAAAGTAACCAAGCCTTCAACATTGTCAGTTACAGACTGAGGAATTTTAGTTCTAATATCCTCTACCTTGTCATTAAAATACAACAGAAAATCATGGGCAGACAGATCAGAGCTGCTAATAACTTGGTGGTCTTGAGTGAGTTTAGAAACCGTGTAAATTGTGCTTGTTTTCCATAATTAAATTGGAATAATATGCAGCCTTTGCAGCAGACACCTCAGACTGATAAGATGTCAGACTGTCCTTCCATGCCTGATAGAAAACCTCCAGCCTGGAGTGACTCTGATGGTTATGATGGTGCTGCTGGTGATGATGGTGCTGGTGATGATGCTGACGGTGATGATGCTGCTGGTGATGATGATGGTGCTGCTGGTGATGATGGTGCTGCTGGTGATGATGGTGCTGCTGGTGATGATGGTGCTGCTGGTGATGATGGTGCTACTGGTGGTGATGGTGCTGACGGTGATGATGGTGCTGGTGATGATGATGGTGCTGCTGGTGATGATGGTGCTGCTGGTGATGATGGTGCTACTGGTGGTGATGGTGCTGCTGGTGATGATGGTGCTACTGGTGGTGATGGTGCTGACGGTGATGATGGTGCTGGTGATGATGATGGTGCTGCTGGTGATGATGGTGCTGACGGTGATGATGGTGCTGCTGGTGATGATGGTGCTGCTGGTGATGATGGTGCTGCTGGTGATGATGGTGCTGGTGATGATGATGGTGCTGCTGGTGATGATGGTGCTGCTGGTGATGATGGTGCTACTGGTGATGATGGTGCTGACGGTGATGATGGTGCTGACGATGATGATGGTGATGACGATGGTGCTGGTGATGCTGATTATGATGATGCTGACGATGATGATGGTGCTGACGATGATGATGGTGCTGGTGATGATGATGGTGCTGCTGATGATGATGGTGCTGACGGTGATGATGGTGCTGGTGATGATGATGGTGCTGCTGGTGATGATGGTGCTGCTGGTGGTGATGGTGCTGACGGTGATGATGGTGCTGGTGATGATGATGGTGCTGCTGGTGATGATGGTGCTGACGGTGATGATGGTGCTGACGGTGATGATGGTGCTGGTGGTGATGATGGTGCTGCTGGTGATGATGGTGCTACTGGTGGTGATGGTGCTGACGGTGATGATGGTGCTGGTGATGATGATGGTGCTGCTGGTGATGATGGTGCTGACGGTGATGATGGTGCTGACGGTGATGATGGTGCTGGTGGTGATGATGGTGCTGCTGGTGATGATGGTGCTGCTGGTGATGATGGTGCTGCTGGTGATGATGGTGCTGACGGTGATGATGGTGCTGCTGGTGATGATGATGGTGCTGCTGGTGATGATGGTGCTGCTGGTGATGATGGTGCTGCTGGTGATGATGCTGCTGGTGATGATGGTGCTGCTGGTGATGATGGTGCTGGTGGTGATGATGGTGCTGCTGGTGATGATGGTGCTACTGGTGGTGATGGTGCTGACGGTGATGATGGTGCTGGTGATGATGATGGTGCTGCTGGTGATGATGGTGCTGACGGTGATGATGGTGCTGACGGTGATGATGGTGCTGCTGGTGATGATGGTGCTGCTGGTGATGATGGTGCTGACGGTGATGATGGTGCTGCTGGTGATGATGGTGCTGGTGATGATGATGGTGCTGCTGGTGATGATGGTGCTGCTGGTGATGATGGTGCTGCTGGTGATGATGGTGCTGACGGTGATGATGGTGCTGCTGGTGATGATGGTGCTGCTGGTGATGATGGTGCTGGTGATGATGATGGTGCTGCTGGTGATGATGGTGCTGACGGTGATGATGGTGCTGCTGGTGATGATGGTGCTGGTGATGATGATGGTGCTGGTGATGATGATGGTGCTGACGGTGATGATGGTGCTGACGGTGATGATGGTGATGATGATGGTGCTGGTGATGATGATGCTGATTATGATGATGCTGATGGTGCTGACGATGATGATGGTGATGACGATGGTGCTGGTGATGCTGATTATGATGATGCTGATGGTGCTGACGATGATGATGGTGCTGGTGATGATGGTGCTGACGGTGATGATGGTGCTGGTGCTGATTATGATGATGCTGATGATGATGATGGTGCTGACGGTGATGATGGTGCTGATGATGATGGTGCTGATGATGATGGTGCTGGTGATGATGGTGCTGGTGATGATGCTGACAATGATGATGCTGACGGTGATGATGGTGCTGGTGATGATGATGGTGCTGCTGGTGATGATGGTGCTGCTGGTGATGATGGTGCTGCTGGTGCTGACGGTGATGATGCTGATGATGATGATGATGATGGTGCTGCTGGTGATGATGGTGCTGCTGGTGCTGACGGTGATGATGCTGATGATGATGATGATGGTGCTGCTGGTGATGATGGTGCTACTGGTGATGATGGTGCTGGTGATGATGCTGACAATGATGATGCTGACGGTGATGATGGTGCTACTGGTGATGATGGTGCTGACGATGATGATGGTGATGACGATGGTGCTGGTGATGCTGATTATGATGATGCTGATGGTGCTGACGATGATGGTGCTGCTGGTGATGATGGTGCTGCTGGTGATGATGGTGCTGCTGGTGACGATGGTGCTGCTGATGATGATGGTGCTGACGGTGATGATGGTGCTGGTGCTGATTATGATGATGCTGATGATGATGATGGTGCTGCTGGTGATGATGGTGCTGGTGATGGTGCTGCTGGTGATGATGGTGCTACTGGTGATGATGGTGCTGACGATGATGATGGTGATGACGATGGTGCTGGTGATGCTGATTATGATGATGCTGACGATGATGATGGTGCTGACGATGATGATGGTGCTGGTGATGATGATGGTGCTGCTGATGATGATGGTGCTGACGGTGATGATGGTGCTGGTGCTGATTATGATGATGATGGTGATGATGGTGCTGGTGGTGATGATGCTGATGATGATGATGGTGCTGCTGATGATGATGGTGCTGGTGATGATGATGATGATGATGGTGCTGCTGCTGATGATGGTGCTGACGGTGATGATGGTGCTGGTGCTGATTATGGTGCTGACGGTGATGATGGTGCTGACGGTGATGATGGTGCTGACGGTGATGATGGTGCTGATGATGATGATGCTGATTATGATGATGATGGTGATGGTGATGATAGTGCTGATTATGGTGATGCTGCAGCAGCAGCCTGTCTGCTGAACAGGTTAGGCTTACATGAATGATTTGAATCGATTGCGAGCTACCCTTGAAAGAACTGGAACATTCCGAAAAGATTCATCCCTTCCCCAGTGATTTGATAGGATTTGTTCAGACTTGTTTGGACTTGTTTGGCTGCTTTTTGTGATTTTAATTGATTGGACAGGTGAACGTTTGATTTTTTTTTTTTTTTTCTGTTTTCCGATTTTCTGCTTTGTATTATTATTTTTATCATTGTTTTGTCTTGATACATTCAAGAATTTTCTGTTGATTATTTTTAATATATTACCAGTACCTTCCTTTGTGTCTTGTGTTCATTAATCTCAAACAGCTCCCAGAGTTGAACCTTCCCTTGGCCTAACCGTTGGTCATCCTAATAGTAGCATACTGTATTTCCATTGCAAGTGCTACATTCATGCCATCAAAATCACATTTATTCTGTAGATTCTGTTCAGAATTTATTGAAAAATAAAAGTTTGCAGCAGATTCTGATGATAAAATGATCTTTAGAGCCACAGAACAGGTAAACATCCAGAGAGTTTCAGGTTGAACTGCAGGCAGTGTTTCCTCAGAGAGACTAAAATAAATGCAGCAGAACCAGAGAACAGAGGAGCAAGTTGTTGGAGGTCCATCCAGCATGGTGGAACGTGTTCTAGTTGTTGGAGATCCATCCAGCATGGTGGAACATCTTCTACTGATGATGAACAGAGTAGAGAGAAAAAGTCTGTAAACATGAAGATGGAAAAACATCTACAGGATGAGGAGATGGTGGGAGCTTCAGGAGAAACTGACTGGAGGTTTTGGAAGATGTTTCTAGAGACATCTTCCAGAACCTCCTACCATCATCAGAACCTCCACAGAAGTCTGAGGAGACATTAGTTCAGAGTTTAACTTCTGAGGAGACATGATGGTTCCTGGTTTTTACATTTTTGTTGAACAAAGTAGGATATTTTTTCTCTTTGACTCCATATGTTGTCTAACTTGAAAAAAATCATTTTATCGTGATTGTTTTTTCAGGTTAGACCTATGTTTCTGAGTTCTCTCTGGTTCTTCATGATGTTCTGGTTCCTCAGAGGTGCATGACTTTAGAACCACATAGAAGAAAAAACCTCCAGAAGATGTTCAGAGGATTAATGATCTTTGAAACGGGGCTTCTGTTGTCCACCAGGTGGTGCCAATGATTCATTTCAGAACCAACCAAATTGAGCTGGCTGCTCTTCTGCTTCACATTCTGATCACTGATAATTATTTTTGATGATTAATAGTTAATATTGATCACTAATATCTAATATTGATCAGGGGAACTGGTTCTGCTACAGTTTAGGAAGTTTTCAATAATATTTTTTATCAAACTTTTTTGTTTTTCAAAACAGGAGCTTCAAGAAAGAGCAGAAATAAAACATTAATCGTAGTTTTCAGTGGTTTAGATCAGATTTTACAACCTGCAGCTTATTGATGACAACAGAACTGTGGATTTGTTCTGAATGTTTGGTTCAGGGTGAAGATTTACGGTCATCTTTATTCCATGTACTCGGCATTACTTCCTGCTGACCTTCATTAGTCTGTACAGAACCTCTCTGTGTGTAGAAGGTTCTGTTTGTGAGGTTCTAGATGTGATCTGATGGTTCTCTTATTCCTGTAGATGCTGGTGGAGTCCATGAAGCTGTACTTGAGGCTCCTCTGAGGGACGGTCAGAACGGTCTCTGTTGGACTCGGAGGCTGAGTGATGCTGACAGCTGTCGGCTAATTGGATCAGATTCTAACGTGACATCAAAAGACGTCAGCGGCGCTGTAGAAATGGCAGTAATGAGGACATTCTTCAGCTCAGAGCAGATTACTGCTGCCGTCTGGCCTCCACACCGGACAGAGGTTCCTCTTTGAAGAACCAAACGGTCCAATTGGGGCCGTCGTGGGACTCCTGAGCAGCCAATCAGAGCTGTGGGTGGAGCTAAAGCTGCTGTCAGACTCTGGACTGAAGAAGGAGGAGGAGCTTCAAGCTTGCTGCATGTTGTTCTGATTTGAACCTCGCTAGAATCTCATAAGAACCTCGTTTAGTTTCTACTGGTCCACCTTCAAACCAAAACCAGGACGTTAGCAAGACTGAAGTCAAACTTCCTGCCTGTTAGCGTGTTCATTAAAGTCAAACTTCCTGCCTGTTAGCGTGTTCATTAAAGTCAAACTTCCTGCCTGTTAGCGGGTTCAAAATCAGACTTCCTGTCTGTTAGCGGGTTCAACAAAACCAAATTAAAGTTTCACAGATATCAGTATTAATTACATTTACCGGAGATAAATCCCAACAGTGTGCAGCATCTGTTACCGTGGTGATCCATTACCGTGGTGATCCAGCAGGTTAAATGAGCTCCATCTTCTTGACACTGAAAGGTAAACCTACCTGTTGACAGGTGAGTCTGTCCTGTACTTCCTGTAGAGTTGACCTGCTGATCTGCCCACAGCGCATCACTTCCTGTCGGATTTCACTCTGACTGCAGACTAAACAAATATGGCCGCCGTGATGTCACCAGCGGTCTCTGATTGCTGTGATGACGCCTCCAGGCTGGTATCCAATGGTTTGGTCCAGATCTGGAAGAGAGGAGCAGGTCCAATGAGGGCAGGTCAATGGAGAGAACGAGTCCAGAGAGAGCGGGTCCAGAGAGGGGCAAGACTGACTGATAACCTGCTCACCTGTACCTGTACCACTGCACCAATCAGTGCCTCCAGACCAGACACGTCAGTCACACTGGCCACGCCCCCATATGTCATACACATTAAACTTTTATACTGAATCCTGGAAAACTAGTTCTCAAAAGTTCTCAAAACACAGAAGTTCCAGTAACATTCTCCAAGTTCTCTAAAGACGTTCTAATGTTGCTCTGACAGTCCTCCTTTTTATTTTGGATTCTAAAATATGGAAACTAGTGAGGCATTCAGGGTACATCTGGAAAATACAGATCTACAGATGGAGACTGAATTTGATTCTGTATTTGAGTTTATTGTGTAGTTGTGCATCTGTGTATAGTTGTGTTTGTAGTTGTGTACCTGAGTGAGTAGTTGGTTATGCGAGTATGTAGTTCTGTGTGTGTGTTTCCCCCTCCTTGGTGTCTGTTATCTGGATCTTGGATGTTGTTGGAAGCATTCTAGTTTTTCCGTTGGATGGAGAACTTGGACTTTGCTTTTATAGGTGTTGTTCTCTCATTACCTGAAAGATCTAACTACTGCTGCCCTCAGCGCTAATGAAGAAATCAGGTCTGGAGGCGGCCGTTCTTCTCCTCAGGACCCAAGACTGCCAAAGCAGGACTTTTACGGCACTTTCAAACAACCTTTGATTGAGTGTAACTCAATCGGAATGCCTCTTTATATTAACTGTTCTGTATTTCAATCCCCCAAAACTGAAAATGGATGATCTCACCACAGAAGACTTTATGTTCAGAACCTGCAGCAGTAAAACACATTCCCACATTCTAGCCTCTGTCTGGAAGTTCTTCTACAAACCAACACAGAGTTGCTTCCTGGAGATTTGGAAATGATCTAAAAGAGCTGAATGATGCAGCAGAGGACTGGATGGAGCTCACCTGGAGGTCCAATGTCACCTGGAGGTCCACCGTCACCTTCAGAGGACTGTGGACCAATCAGAGAGCAGCACCAGAGTGACACGCTGCAGGTTGTAATGTTGTGACTGAAAAACTTGGGTTTGATCAGAAAATCAGATGATCAATGTGTTCCTCAGTCCATCAGTCTGTCCTGGTCCTCTGAATGTTCCTTCCTCTGGTTGTCTCTCCTCTGGTTGTCTCTGATTATCTGTCCTCTGGTTGTCTCTCCTCTGGTTGTCTCTGATTGGTTGTCTGTCCTCTGGTTGTCTGTTGTCTGTCCTCTGGTTGTCCGTCCTCTGGTTGTCCTCTGAGGTAGACTGTGAGACAACTTCTGTAACATTTTGTTGACGTGGTGGAACTCCAGCAGAGAGGGGATCCATAAAGCTTGATGTGATTTTTCTCCAGTTTGTCCTCAAAGCTTCAGCTCCAGGTGTTTGATCCTCAGAACATTTCTAGATGCTTAGATGATCTATTTGACAGAACATCGGTGAAGTCTGAAGGACGCAGAGTGTAAATGTTACAGAACGTCTTCCTGCATCTGTCTTCAATTGTGCTTGAGAAAGAATGAAACCACATGGAAGAACAAACATTCCACTGTCTCTCTGGGTCAGGAGGAGAACCAGAGGGAACCAGCAAAAATTAGAGGAAACCACAGGGAAGCAGGACGAACCAGCAAGAACCACAGGGAACCAGAGAGAATTACAGGAAACCACAGGGAAGCAGGATGAACCAGCAAGAACCACAGGGAACCACAGGGAACCAGAGAGAATTACAGGAAACCACAGGGAAGCAGGATGAACCAGAGGGAACCAGAGAGAACCAAAGGGAACTACAGAGAACCAGGGATCTCATCAGAGGATCTGTGGGATGAGGTCCGAATGGAGCAGATGGAGACGACATGAAACCAGTTAGATCCTTCACTGTTTTTTTTAGTCCACTGGTCCAGTTAACCTGAGACCAGCAGAACATCTTCTCTCCTGGTTCTGGTATTTACAGCTGAAGATACCTGAGCTGTTAGTGGATCATTTAGCTTTCTCTCATGTTCCTGAACTTTCTGTCAGCTGAGAACATGTTAGAGATGAGAAAATATTAAATCTGAGAACATGTTCCTGCTGATAACATGTTAAAGTTAAAGCTGAGAACATGCTAGAGCTGAGAACACGTTAAACTGAGAACATGTTAAAGGTGAGAACATGTAAAATCTAAGAACACATTACAGCTGAGAACATATTCCACCTGGAGTTCTGTTGGTGGTTCTGCAGGAGAACTTTAAAGCACTTTTAGCCTCAGGTTCTGTTCCCACTGAGGTTTCTTCAGGGGTCCAGGTTCCTCCTGGTCTGCGCCTGTAGACGGAGCAGTAACTTTAACGTTGAGAGAATGTTCTTTGTAGAACCTGCTGCTGTATCTGCAGCCTGGTGAAGCAGCAGGAGATGCTGCAGGGCCTCAGATGGACAATAGTGGTTCCTCTGGGAGGCCTTTGACTTCTAATGAAGCTCATTGAGTTATTGAGGCTATAAACCGTTAAAACATAATGAATCCTCTGTTCTCTGCTGAGAGGAACCCAAGGAGATAATGAAGCTGTTGGTGCAGATAAATGAGTTTCACCCTGAAGTGGTCGAATGCAGGAACTTCAACCCTCTGAACCCAGAACATTTCTAAAGTCCTGCAGCTCTGTGGAACCAGAAGAACATCAAATAGAGAGAACAATGGAGATGTCTTCTGGCAGTAGGACTCAGAATGATGGAAACCAGAGAAAAGAACGAATACTTTACTGTATAAAGACGTAAAACCAGGAAGCATCATCTCCACCATGTCTCCACAGATGTTCAACTCTGAACTAATGTTGTGTCCTCAGACTTCTGTGGAGGTTCTCAGTCATCCAGCTCCTGGAGATGGTAGAAGCTCCAGAAGAAACCAGCTAGAGGTTCTGGAAGATGTTTATAGAAATCGAGAGCTGGTTTCTCCTGAAGCTCCTACCATCTCCTCATCCTGTAGATGCTTTTCCATCTCCAGACTTTTCCTCTCTGTTCTGCTCATCTGTAGAAAGACGTTCCGCCATACTGGATTGAACTCCAACAACCTGTTCCTCTGTTCTGTTCTCTGTTTCATTTATTTATTGGTTTTCCTCTCAGGAAACACTGCCTGCAGTTCAACCTGAGACTCTCTGAAAGTTCTGGTCTCATCAGTCATTAACCAGTCATCATACTTATAATTCAGTAGCCTGGTGTTCGTCTGTTCTTCAGGTTTTAATGGAACCGACTCGTCTTTGGAGGTCGGTTCCATCCGGACTGGACTGATGTACGTCTGTCTTTACCTTTTGAAACCTAACATGTCATCTTTTTCCAACCTAGACGTGTGATTTAGTGACTCAGCGTTAATGGATCAGATCTCTGAATGTCTTCAGGGCAGTGACTCGGTGTTAATGAACCAGATCGTTGTATCTTCAGTGTGACTCAGCGTTGGTTTCTCCTGCTGCTGATGAGGTTTGTGGGTCTGTGAGGTAACAGCTCAGTACATTCCATTTATTTTAGTTGCACAAATGTTCCATTCTCTGCTGCAATGATTAGAAGGAGGCAAATAAATTGAGATTTACAGGTTTGGCAGTCACATTCCAAACTGGCAGAACACGTGTAATGTGGCTAAACCTGCATCCATAAATGAAGCAAGAACTTCATGGGACTAGTTAAAGGAATCACGGTTCTGTTTCACACCATTAGTGTTTCTATTTTTGAGTGAATCTAATTGCCCCCAATTTAGCTCCCTGTTAATTGGCAGCATGTGTTGAGGTGTTAATCCAATCAGAGCAGCAAATCCCACGGAGAATGTCCCTCTGGTTCCAGTTCAGGCTCAGCGCTAAGAGCATGAGGTGATTTCAGAGGATCGCTGATCTCATTTAGGAAATATCAGCGGTGACAATAGCCTCATGTTATCCTCGTAAAAAACAGAGTTCAGGACATAAAACAAGTCATGAAACATCAGCAGAATTGTTCAAACACAACTCTGTCCTCAACATCAGCCCACAAACTGATTCAGAACACAGAGAATAACGTATACAGAATGTTAAACTCCCACCTCAGACCTGAGCAGAACATTTAGAGCTCACTGTAGGATTCATTCAGTTTAAAGTGGTCCAGGATCAGCTTTGACCTGACAGCAAAAGGACTACAAACATGGCTGCCTTGCAGCTCAAAGACCTGATGTCATTAAATATTTTAGTTTATTCACAAACAACCCAAACATCTGCTGATCTACAGATTCCAGATGTTCCCAAAAGGCTTCATCAAGGATCAATCAGAGGGTTGATCAGATTATTGATTATTGGTGACCATGAAACACCAGTGACTAATAACTGAAACTGACATGATTAAATTTAATTTATTAAGACCAGGAATCAGTCAATCACCACTAGATGACCACATTAGTAATAATTATAACTAAATATATACAATAAACAGTAACAGGAGTTTCATATTCGATCAGTCCACTGATTGACTAATTGATTGCTAGAGATCAATACCAGTTTCTCTCCTGCTGTTCTTCTGTTTATTTCCCACTGAGGGCCAGATTTTAAATGTAACCCTTGTCTCAGGAATCTAAATGAAAATCTGACTAAAGTGGGCGGTTCACTGAGACGGGGCCTGAGTTCATTTTAGAACTTCAGTTTTGAATAAAGTATAACGTTTAACGTATTAAGGACACCACACAGCTGAACTTTAAATTCAATGATCCTGTATTAGGTATTTTATTTATACAATTAGTGAAAAGAAAAAAAAATAAATTTAGGCAAATCTTTAAATCTTTCTTAGAAAATGAAATTAAAACTGTAAACAAAATATTTTAAACCACAGTGATTAAAACGAATAAATTGCTTCAGTCTTTACACCCTCTATTAAACCTTTGAGTTCAGAAAATAAACAAAACCTTTACGTTTCTTTAATTTACACCAAAACACTATTTACTTTGGGTTTCAAAGATTTAACACCTTTTTCTACTTTATAATTTTAAACACAAACAAATTCACCTTATTATTACCTTAAACCTAAATTTTAAGATCTTTCAACTTCCTTTTTTATACCAAGACGTTTTTTACCATTTAAACCAGACTAATAATAAAACGTGGATTTCAGTTCACAGAAAAATCACACGTATCAACATGCTCAATGCAAATCTACACACACTCCTTTTAACTCAAAGATTTAAAAAAAAAACGTTGCAGGCCTGAGTCGGTGCTCGGGTACGTTGAGGCCGAGAACGAATGGCCGCTTCACTCAAATGGAGCAAAAATAAATGCACGTGCAAGTTCTGTTCATACTGTACTCACGAGTCCCAACGAATAACGAGCAGGATAGTCACAGGCGCATTGGTGATGATGATGGTGATGACATTGGCAGTCGAGCTGATACACCACGTCACAGGAATGACCGGAAGAAAAACAGCAGTCCGTCCGCATGGAAGGCCAAGGAAAACCTCTTCGACTTCCTCCTCTCCCACACCGACAGTCTCCTTGGAGCACAACAGACTAATTAAGCGACAACACACAATGCTACTTCATGGCGAATTAACAAAAGTCCGTGTCGCTTAAAACCATTATAAAACCAGCACGATAACAGCGCGATATCGAGTCACGTTTTCATGACAGGCTAGGCTAATTAGCAGGCCGCTAACTATGCAGCACATCATGTCAGGATGCTACCACGTTTAGTTACAGCATGAAAATAAACCCAAGCTCATTTACTTCTCGCTTCAGCTTCAAAATTATACCCTGGTCCACGGGTAGTCAACCTGGAATAATTTGATCTCAGCGTCACACTCTTCTGTTGCAGCTCGTCTCTCCCTTCACTGGACAGAAGCGTCTGTTCGCAAAAACCTCGCAATACCTTGACCTGCGCTTGTCCCGCCCCTTCTTAACTCTAATTGGGTTTTACCTCATGACAGCTCCAATGAACATAAAGAAACATACTGATTGACATACACATGACATAAAAGTTAGATTGTACAACTGATTACACATACAATGAGTGAAATAAACGTTTTTCTAAATAACACATTTTAAAGAACATAAATCCTCTATCCACTATTAGTACAAAACCTTGTATTTGAAAAACTATATGTATAGATTTCAGTGAGCTTTTTTTTTTTTTTTTTTACCACTTTTAATTAATACTATGAATTTTCACTATTTACAACCACTAACATAGAATTTTAACACTTTTATTTTTTTAATGCATTGTAGATTGCTTTTTGGACAGGGCTACAAAAATATTTGTTTTCCAGAGCCTGTTAATCTGTGGTTGTCTGCTAGCTTAGCCGTTAGCATAGCATTAGCCACTGCGGCTAATGTTCTGCTTTGTGTCGATGTTTCTGCTACTGGTTCAGTTTTTTTCTGTTTGCTGGTCAGAACAGAGAGCTGAAGTTAGTCTAACTGGTGTTAGCCACAAGCTAAGAGCTAACAGCTAGTCTCTCAGTGTTAGCATTAGCCTAGCATCCCCAGCAGCTCCAGCTGGACCACTTAGTACCACCTACTGGGAGTTCCTGGTTCTTCTGGTGTTCATCAGACCTTCAGCATCATCTTCTCCTGTTCTGCTCTGTGGGTGGGAGATTAGTGGTTAGCGTTAGAGGGTAAATGTAGGACTAGATGGTAGGATGTACTGCAGTAAACCTGTTTTCTCTCCATGTCAGTAAATGTAAACCAGCTTCAGTTCCTGTTTGTTCCACCAGGTGGAGCCTCTTCCTGTTTAATTGTGAGACCAGAGGAGGTTAAAGCAGAGAGCATTGTGGGAGTGTAGCAGAAGTAGGTACCATGACAAAGACTTCTGTTCTACTTAATGACGTCTAACCAGAGACAAATCACTCTGACAAATAGAGGAACCTAGAATAACCTTCCAGGGTTCCACTGTTGAAGAACTTTTGGAGTTCAAGATGGTTCCTTGAGAACCTTCTGTAGTAGTGGACAGTCCTTCAGAGAACCACCCAGTGGGGTTTAGGTTAAACTCAGAACCTGTTAATATGTAATTTTGTATGAACTCTGTGGAGTATTCATTTCTGGGAACCTTTTTATTAGTGATCAAAGTTTCTCCAGGAACCAACAAGTAAACAGGGTTCCATAAATATCACCGAAGTGTTCTGTTATGATGATTTAGATCGGTTTTGGTTCTGATCAACTATAGCAGGGTGTCCACCATGAGGCCCGTGGTCCAAAAGTGGTCCTCCAGAGGGTCCACCATGAGGCCCGTGGTCCAAAAGTGGTCCTCCAGAGGGTCCAACATGAGGCCCGTGGTCCAAAAGCGGTCCTCCAGAGGGTCCACCATGAGGCCCGTGGTCCAAAAGCGGTCCTCCAGAGGGTCCACCATGAGGCCCGTGGTCCAAAAGTGGTCCTCCAGAGGGTCCAACATGAGGCCCGTGGTCCAAAAGTGGTCCTCCAGAGGGTCCAACATGAGGCCCGTGGGCCAAAAGTGGTCCTCCAGAGGGTCCAATCCGGCCCTCAAAGTGTAAAAATTCCAGAGAAGACATTAACTGCAGATTGTAAATTAGTAAAACTATAAATTTAAAATCATTTCTAGACCATGACAAGTTGTTTGGATCATGAAGTAAAATACTGGATTGTTCATATGTCTCATTTTTGTAATATTTTGTCTGTTTATGTTGTTTTTTTGACTGATTTTTGTCGGGGTTTTTTTTGTCATTTTGTGTTTCACTTTGTTATTTTGTGTACAGTTGTTTTCAGTCCATTTTTTTCTCGATTTGTTTCTTTTTTTGTCATTTTGTGTTTCACTTTGTTATTTTGTGTACAGTTGTTTTCGGTCTATTTTTTTCTCGATTTGTTTCTTTTTTTGTCGTTTTTGTCTTGTTTTTGTCCATTGTTTCTTGCTTTGTAAGTTGTTGATCAAATTATTTCTCGGTTTTGTTGCTTCGTGTTTAGTGTCTCATTTTTCGTCATTTTGTGTCTCATCTTTGTAATTTTTTTGTCATGTTTTTGTTGTGTTTTTTAGTTTTTAAAGTAAAATCCTCCATGGTTCAGGTCCAGATGACTAAATGTTGTGTTCCTTTGTAGACACTCTGTGATCTGGAAGTTGTGATGTGGAAATGATAAACTGAGGATGAATGCTGGTGAAACTGAACTTATTTTCTTCATAAAGTTCAGGTTGTTCATGATGTTTAGTAAAAAGATAATTCCTTAAATGTGAACATTTCTGCACTAAAACGAAGGAACCATTAGGAGTTGTGGTTATTTAGAGGTTATCATGCTGTGGTTTTACTGGTTTTACTGGACATCAGACTGGTCTGGATGTGGAACCTGGACTGAGATGATTCCAACTCCTCTGACCTATAAATGATGACTTCAGTAGACGTCCAGCTTGTTCTTTGTTCTGCTGGATTGTTTCCTGTGTTCTGCCTTTAGTTTGTCCTTTTGTCTGATGGGTTCTAAGAGCTTCCATCTGCTCTACGTTCTCCTCAGTAACCAGCAGGAATGTTAATGTCCCGATGCAGATCCTTCTTCATGCGACTGTTTCTGCGGTGGGCTGAGGAGGAGCAGCAGGTCAGGAGCTGGTCAGGATCTGGAGGTGTAATTAGATGTTCCAGCAGCTCGTGGTGTTTGCTGGTGGAGGTTTCATGAGTTGCGGCAGCTGCTCTTCCTATCAGAACATCTCTGGTGTGTTGTCGGCCGTTAGCCTGCTAGCTCTGCTGGATGTTTACAGCTTTAAACGCTCTCTGGAATCCACCGAACCACAAACACTCTGCGGGTCGCTTTCTCAGATGATTTTCGAGGATCAGTGGACGTTTCAGAGAAAAGCACTTAACTTCTGAAATGACTGTTTTCTGGTGAAGCTCGTTTCTGTGGGGATTCCTTCCTTAGAGGAGGATTTGTTCTCTCTGTGACAGCGTCGTAATGAGTAGCTCCCACAGAAAGCCACTGTGTTGAGTAATTGACTGTAAACACTCAGGGAATGTTAATTAAGCCTCTCACAAAACCAAACAGATCCAGTGGGTAATTTTGTGCTCAGCGACAGAAACCTCCTGCAGCTCCGTTTGATTCCTTCAACGCTCAGAGGAACTTTCACAGGCCGGAGAGACAAGGAATAAATCAGCTGCTTTAACCTTTTAGAGTGAAAACTCTGAATAAATGTCTGAACATCCATCAGCTTTAAGACAAAAACTACGACATAAAACACAGGAACAAAGAAAAGCAACAAAGATCACATGTAGAAATAAAAAACATCCTTTAAAAGGCCCTGAGTCAGAAATCTTCCAATGTTCACGTGTTTAATTCATTTATTGTTGTAGAAAAAGTTTCTCCTCAGAACGTTAGAAAACGAACGTCCCTCACCTGCTCTTCTCCAATAAAAACTCATTCTGACTCCTTTTGAAAATTGTTCAAATCATTTGTGAGTGATTTCAGATGAGTTGTTATTTTTGGACCGTTTTGGTTCGGTTTGGGCGATGGTGAGGTTATCGTCCACTGATTTTTGGTGTCTTGGAGCAATAAGTCAGCATGTTTACATGAGTCCGGTAATTCCTCTTTATTTTGGAATTGGAGTTAATTCCACTTTAAAATCTCCTTGTAAACACTTAATTCTGAAGTAAAAAGTTAACGAACTGAGTGAACGAACAAACTGACAGCCGCTAATGTGTCTGCGACCTCACTCTGGATGTCAACGATATTACTGGTGATATAAACTGTTTTTTTTTTTTGTTGTTTTTTTTTTTAACTTTTTTGACTCTCAAATTGCTCACAGGTCGTGACCAGCCTTAAAGCTGACTCTGCGCATCAGTTATGACTATTTTAGTTTTCATTTTATTGAATATCTGAGACATAAATAAGCCAAATGGCTCATTGCATTAGCAATTCGGACTTTTGTTGGGACAATATTGTTTGCTGGTCTCCTATAGCTAATTCCCCAGCCTACAGGGTCAATACTGTAAATAAGGGGTTACTATTGCTACTTACTAAAATTATGCTGGAGCTCTGTACTTTGTTTGGTGACTTTATGTTGCGCCTGGAAGACGAGTCTGAGGAGTTGCTTCTTTTCTCAGAGCTTGCTGCTTTTTATTTATTTTTATTTTTCATTTTTACTTAGTTGCAGCTATCCTGGTTTGGGAGGGTGGGGGGCACCACTGCTACATGCAGCTTTTTTAGAAAAAGTGCTGGACACTCTATTTGCTCCAGTCCCACTATCACATTAATTAACCTTAAACACATTCATTTTACCTATGTAGAATAATGACTAGTCTTAATTTTGTGAGCTGGAATGTGAAAGGATTGAATCATCCTCTTAAACGTAAAAAAGTATTCTCTCACCTCAAATATCTTGAAGCCAAAATTGCTTTTCTACAAGAAACACACATTCGTAACTCCGATTCAAGTCGACTGCTGAATTGTTCTGGACAGTGTTTCAATTCTTCATTTCAAGCCAAATCCAGATCTATTCAATTTGAACCACAGGACGTAATATCAGACAAATATGGTCGATATGTAATTTTCTCAGGGAACCTATATAATATGCTTGTGGTCCTGGTTAATGTGTACGCCCCAAATGTTGATGATGCCAGTTTTTTCAATCGATTGTTTTCATTCCTACCTGACTTGAATATCTACCATCTCATATTGGGGGGTGACCTTAACTGTTGCTTGGATCCATTGATGGACAGGTCCTCAAACAGCCCCAGCACAGCAAATAGGTCTGCTAGTATAATCAATGGCTTTCTTAATGAGTTCGGTATATGTGATATTTGGCGCTTTTTGCATCCAAATGTTAATGAGTTTTCCTTTTTCTCGCCAGTGCACCACACGTACTTGACTATTTTTTCCTTCATAACCAACTTCTACCTTTTGCTGCTACTTGTGAATATCAACCAATCGTTATATCTGATCACGCGCCTTTATCGCTCTCCCTTTCATTTCCTGGCCCTCCTGAGTGTAGGCAATGGCGTTTGAATTCAACTTTGCTGTCGGACGTAGCGTTTGTTAAATTTATTGAGAATGAGATAGCTTTTTTTATTGATACTAATGTGAATCCAGATATCTCTTACCTTACCCTATGGGATACACTCAAAGGTTTCCTTCGTGGACAGATCATTGCTTATACTGTCCGAATGAAACTCAAATCAGTTCAAGAACAAACAATCTAATCCAGGAAATAGGACAATTAGACAAACAATATGCTCAGAATAAATCATCTGATTTACACACGTGGACAAAATTGTTGGTAGCCCTCAGTTAAAGAAGGAAAAACCCACAATTCTCACTGAAATCACTTGAAACTCACAAAAGTAACAATAAAAATTTATTGAAAATTAAATAATCAAAATCAGCCATCACTTTTGAATTGTTGATTAACATAATTATTTAAAAAACAAACTAATGAAATAGGGCTGGACAAAAATGATGGTACCCATAACTTAATATTTTGTTGCACAACCTTTTGAGGCAATCACTGCAATTAAACGATTTCTGTATTTGTCAATGAGCGTTCTGCAGCTGTCAACAGGTATTTTGGCCCACTCCTCATGAGCAAACAGCTCCAGTTGTCTCAGGTTTGATGGGTGTCTTCTCCAAATGGCATGTTTCAGCTCCTTCCACATATGTTCAATGGGATTCAGATCTGGGCTCATAGAAGGCCACTTTAGAATAGTCCAACGCTTTTCTCTCAGCCATTCTTGGGTGTTTTTGGCTGTGTGTTTTGGATCGTTGTCCTGTTGGAAGACCCATGACCTGCGACTGAGACCAAGCTTTCTGACACTAGGCAGCACATTTCTCTCCAGAATGCCTTGATAGTCTTCAGATTTCATCGTACCTTGCACACTTTCAAGACACCCTGTGCCAGATGCAGCAAAGCAGCCCCAAAACATTACTGAGCCTCCTCCATGTTTCACCGTAGGGACAGTGTTCTTTTCTTCGTATGCTTGGTTTTTCAGTCTATGAACATAGAGTTGATGTGCCTTACCAAAAAGCTCCAGTTTGGTCTCATCTGTCCAAAGGACATTCTCCCAGAAGCTTTGTGGCTTGTCAACATGCATTTTTGCAAATTCCAGTCTGGCTTTTTTATGAGTTTTTTTCAGCAGTGGTGTCCTCCTTGGTCGTCTCCCATGAAGTCCACTTTGGCTCAAACAACGACGAATGGTGCGATCTGACACTGATGTACCTTGGCCTTGGAGTTCACCTTTAATTTCTTTGGAGGTTGCTCTGGGCTCTTTGGATACAATTCCAACGATCCGTCTCTTCAATTTGTCATCAATTTTCCTCTTGCGGCCACGTCCAGGGAGGTTGGCTACTGTCCCGTGGGTCTTGAACTTCTGAATAATATGAGCCACTGTTGTCACAGGAACTTCAAGCTGTTTAGAGATGGTCTTATAGCCTTTACCTTTAAGATGTTTGTCTATCATTTTTTTTCGGATGTCCTGGGACAATTCTCTCCTTCGCTTTCTGTTGTCCATGTTCAGTGTGGTACACACCTTTTCACCAAACAGCAGGGTGACTACTTGTCTCCCTTTAAATAGGCAGACTGACTGATTATGAGTTTGGAAACACCTGTGATGTCAATTAAATGACACACCTGAGTTAATCATGTCACTCTGGTCAAATAGTTTTCAATCTTTTATAGAGGTACCATCATTTTTGTCCAGGCCTGTTTCATCAGTTTGTTTTTTTAAATAATTATGTTAATCAACAATTCAAAAGTAATGGCTGTTTTTGATTATTTAATTTTCAATAAATTTTTATTTATTGTTACTTTTGTGAGTTTCAAGTGATTTCAGTGAGAATTGTGGGTTTTTCCTTCTTTAACTGAGGGGTACCAACAATTTTGTCCACGTGTGTATATAAAAAGAGAGTCGAGCTGAAGGCCAGGTTTGATTTGCTCACATCTTATCGTGTTGAACAGCTGCTTTTACGAAATAAAACCAGATTCTATACCCATGGAGACAAGTCTAATAAACTGTTAGCCAATCACCTTAAAGGTTTTAGGTCAAAACAGGCTATTCTGAGGATACAACTGAGTAATGGTGAGACTACAACTGACCCCCCAAAAAATCAATATGGCCTTAAAAGAATTCTATACACAACTTTATAGCTTCCTTGATAACCTTAATATTCCAAAGCTTTCTATTGACTCTGCTAAAAGGCTAGAGGAGCCAATTTCCCCTTCTGAAATTGCTGAGGCCATAATGTCAGTGAAATCAAACAAGTGTCCTGGCCTCGATGGCTTTCCCTCAGAATTTTTAAAGAAATTTTCCCAGAGTCTTTCACCGTTACTTTGCTCTGTTTTTTCAGAATCCTGCAAATTGGGCCGACTGCCGCAATCCTTTACTGAGGCATGCATTACTCTTCTTGCTAAGAAAGATAAAGACCCAACCAACTGTGCCTCTTATAGGCCTATATCCCTACTAAACACGGATGCAAAGATTCTGGCAAAAGTGCTGGCTCGCAGACTGGAAAACTTTCTCCCTTCCATTATATCAAAAGACCAAACTGGATTTATTAAAAATAGGCAATCATATTTCAATGTTAGGCGACTCTTCGACATCCTCTACACTCCTCGGGAGGATAGGCCAGAATGTGTTCTGTCCATCGACGCAGAGAAAGCATTTGACCGTGTTGAATGGCCATACCTATTTGCTGTGCTTAACAAATTTGGTTTTGGACCCTCCTTTTGCTTGTGGATCAAATTGTTCTACTCTCACCCCACTGCCATGATCCGTACCAACTCCCAACGGTCAGTGCCTTTTAATTTACATCGTGGGACCCGTCAAGGGTGTCCCCTAAGTCCTATGCTCTTCAATTTAGCTATAGAACCTCTTGCTATTGCCCTTCGTACTTCGAGTAGTCTGTCTGGTATTTGGAGAGGGGGTGTGGAACACAGGGTCTCTCTCTACACGGATGACCTTCTGCTCTATGTTTCCGACCCATCTAAATCCCTTCCTGCTACTTTAACTATTTTAAATCAATTTGGTATACTCTCAGGTTATAAAATAAATGTTAGCAAGAGTGAACTTTTTCCAATAAATGAAAAAGCGAAGTCTTTGGATTTTTCTCACCTAAATTTTAAGGTTGAACATTGTAAATTGTCATGTCTTGGAGTTACAGTCACCAAGAGGTATAAGGACCTGTTTAAAGAAAACTTTGCTGTTCTTTTAGACCAGACCAAAAAACTGACGTCACAATGGTCGCCCTTATCAATGTCTTTAGTAGGTCATGTGAATTCTGTCAAAATGGTCATTCTCCCGAAACTCTTGTATCTCTTTCAAACATTGCCAGTCTTTATTCCAATTCATTTCTTCCAACAGCTGGACTCAATCATAACTTCCTATCTGTGGAGAGGCAAGCGTCCACATTTAAACAAAACACATCTCCAAAAGCCGAAATTTGCTGGGGGCCTTGCCTTCCCAAATCTCCGTTTTTATTACTGGGCTGTCCATTTGAGATGTTTAGTTAACTGGTCTTTTTACTACGAACAGTCAGAACGCCCTGACTGGGTTATGTTGGAGCTTTCTTCAAACAGCCTTTTTCCTCTGGCTTGTATCGGCTCTTCCTTACCTTTACCTTCTGCTAGTGTATTCGATAATCCTGTGGTTAAACATTCTCTGAAAATCTGGGGACAATTTAGAAAACAGTTTGGCCTAAGCTGCTTTTCTACCTGGAATCCTATCCTAAACCATCTTTTTAAACCTTCCATCATGGATGCAGGTTTTCAGAGATGGCATCGGGAGGGTATCACACGTTTTAAACACTTACTCAAAGAAGGCTCCATATTATCTTTCTCAGAATTGAAGGAGAAATTTAAACTTCTAAATTCTGATTTCTTTTGCTTTCTTCAGATTCAACATTTTCTTGTGTCACAATTACCTGACTCTCCTGCCTCCTTACAAACAACAACACTTGATAATATTCTGTCATTAAAGCCATCCAAAGGCCTAATTTCTAAACTGCATAACATTATGTTAGAACTTAAAAGCCTAAACACAAACAAATTCCAAAGAGCTTGGGAAGAGGATCTGGGTGTCACCATAACAGAAGATGTCTGGACTAGTGCGCTTAGACTCGTTCACTCATCTTCCTTCTGTGCTCGCCATCAATTAATTCAGTTTAAAATAATACACCGGGCACACATTTCCAAGGCCAAGCTGTCTTCTGTGTACCCTGAGGTCAGTCCTCTGTGTATCACATGTAACCTAACAGAAGCTTCCTTGAGCCACATGTTCTGGTCTTGTCCACACTTAAATAATTATTGGGGAGCTATCTGTAACACCCTTTCCCAGATGTTTAACATTAGATTGGAACCAAATCCAATAGCTGCCCTCTTTGGGGTGATTGAAAACCCAGTACGTCTCAATGCTACATAAAAAAATTCCCTTGCCTTTGCTTTGTTACTGGCACGCCGAGCAACTCTATTAAAGTGGAAAGATGGCTCCCCTCCTTCTCATGCACAGTGGATGCAAGATGTTATGTCTTGTTTAAAGTTAGAAAAAATAAGATGCTCACTGACACAAACTCCTGGTGCTTTTGAGGATATTTGGGGTCCATTCATGCAGGCATTTCCAGCTCTGTGATCCACTTAAAACTGTATAGTGCAATCTTTGTACTGTTGTACTGGAGTTAACATACAGTTGAGCAGTGGTGGGATGGGTGGAAAGGGGTTGTTTTTTTCCTTTTTCTTTTTTTTCTTTTCTTAGTTTTGTAATTTTTTATATAAACTAAGGTACATATATACATGTCTTTTATTGTGACTCACACATTATATCTGTATTTTATGTTTATTTTTATTTATAAGAAGATTTTGTGAGCCAATACTTTTTTCCCCTTTACAAATGTACATATACCCTCATTTGAAAACAATGAAAATATTTCGATTAAAAAAAAGTTAATTCCGAATAAACTAATTCCTGTGTACGTTCTGTTCATGTACACAGTTAATTCCGCTTTAGTAAATTCCGGTCATTCTGTTCATGCTTGGCTCCTCATGTACACGTTCTGCCACTTCACTGACCCGAGCACTTTCTTGCAACTTAAACAGAAGTAGTACACCACTGTCCAGTTGCTGTTTCAAAATAACAATAAAAAGCAAAGTGAAAACCGTGCTTATTAGTTGTTCCTCCGTGTTGTTGAGGAAAAGAAATGCCGCGGCAAATGGAGTTTGTTTTCTTCCAGTAAACAGGGATACGTCACGTCCACTCCCTATTCAATCAGAATCCTTTCCAATGCCCCAGCGTGCGGTACATGTAAACCCATCCATCCATCCATCCATCCATCCATCCATCCTCTATACACCGCTTTATCCTCACTAGGGTCATGGGGGGTGCTGGAGTCTATCCCAGCTGACTCGGTGAAGGCAGGGGACACCCTGGACAGGTCACCAGTCTGTCACAGGGCTACATATACAGACACACAATCACACTCACATTCACACCTACGGACAATTTAGAGTAACCAATTAACCTCAGCATGTTTTTGGACTGTGGGAGGAAGCCGGAGTACCCGGAGAAAACCCACGCATGCACAGGGAGAACATGCAAACTCCATGCAGAAAGATCCCAGGCCGGGATTTGAACCAGGGATCTTCTTGCTGTAATGTGAAAGTGCTAACCACTACGGCACTGTGCAGCCCCATTTAAACCTTAATTCGTAATTAATGTTTCCATGTAAACTCAAAGCACAAAACTTTAATTCCAAATTAATAATTCTGAATTAAAAGACTTCATGTAACCATGGCCATTGTCTTTTTGGATCATTTCTAACAAACTAAATGTCTTCCTGATGGTCCACTGACTCACTGAGCTGCTGAGTTTTATAAAGTCAAACATTAAAACAAACTGACGGACAAATATTTCCTTCTTCATAATACAGTTCCATAATATCCGGTCCAGATCGCTGATTTCTGTTTCCTTGCAGACTGAAACCTAAAGTTCTTCTTGTAAAGCTGAAGGTTCTGCAGGACGATGATCTGAGCAGCTGAACAGTGTTTACAAGCTGGTTTTCCTCATTTCTCTGAGTCTGTGCAGAAAGAAGAATAAAAAGTTATCCAGACCCAGAGATACGATGACGACGATAACGGAAAACAAACCAGAATTAATGAACCCTGAAGAACCGATGGAAGGAGTGAAGCTGAAACTGACATCAGTCTGAACATTCAGTGTTTCCATAAAGCTGTTGAACTAAAATGAACTCTTCATGGTCTTGTAGAATAAATCCGTCCTGCTGCGGTCAGAAGGTGGCGCTGTGGGCTGCATGCGTTCTAATAAACAGACTAGAGGAAGACGAAAGGGAACCAGCTGTTTGCCAAATAATGCAAACCTCAAAGAAAAGAAACATTCATCAGATTCATGATAAAAGTTGTATTTCTTTAAGTTCAGACAACTTTGAATGGAATTCTGTTCAACAAACAGGTTTTATCTTTAATGATTTATTCATTATTATTTTATTATTACTTAGTAGCAGAAGTCCAATTGAATTATTTTGTGAAATAGTTTTTGACTTTTTCAAAGTTTTGTTCAGACAGTAGCTGTTCAGACAGGTGTTCATTCAAGAGTATTATTTGGAAATAACTTTTTTTTTTTAAATTTGAAATCCAGCTAATAAAAACTTTTTGCTGTTTTGGACAGTTGGGGTTCGGGTTAGTGGAGTTAGTAGGGTTGGTTGGGTTAAGGTTAGTAGGGTTATTAAGATTAGTAAGGTTAGTGGGGTCAGTAGGGTTAGTGGACTTAGTAGGGTTAGCTTTAGTAGGGTTAGTAATTTAGTGGGGTTACTAGAGTTAGTAAGGTTAGGCTAGAGTTAATAGGGTTAGTAGGGTTAGTGGGATTAGTAGGGTTAGTAGGATTCTACTAACTGGAGTGCATTTCCATTGTTGCAATGTTGATTCATGTACATTGTGCTTTTCTTAAAACAAAGATTAAAGATTAATTTTCAGGTTAAGGTCAGTTTGTATTGTCTGAATAAAGCAGCTGATGTCGGTTGCGTCCAGTTCTGGAGAACTGAGGCTCTGCTGCCGTGTGTGTGTGTGTGTGTTGTGTGTTGTGTGTGTGTGTGTGTGTGTGTGTGTGTGTGTGTGTGTGTGTGTGTGTTGTCAGACCTCATTTTATTGTATTGAATGGAGAGTTACTGAGTACAAAGGTGAAGTTTGAGTTGTTGTCGTATTGTGACGTTATATTGTTTTGTTGTTGTCATTTCATTGTTGTGTTGTCCTGTTGTTGTTAATGTTGCTGTTGTTATTGTCCTATTGTGTTGTTGTTGTTGTGTGTCTGACGTTCTCCTGCCGGTTCTATAGGGTTGATGTTCTTTAGATCTTCTCCAGAGGTTCCAGCAGCATCTGGTCGTCTTCTGAAGTCAATCTGAATGTTTGGCTCTTTTTTTATTTTAATGTTTGTTGATTTTTTTTAAAGGTTCTTTGAGTGTTTTCAAAAGCACTATACAAATGCATTATTGTTGTTGTTATAATTATTGTCATTATTTTTTGTCCACTTCCTGTTCAGTCAGCTGTTCCTGAAGATGAGCTGCTCAGAGTTTCATGTCTTGAGATGTTTTGAATTCTTTCCTCCTGCTGAGTTCTGGACCTTCACCTGGAGGATCGTCATGGTGACCAGGGGAGGTGGTTGCCATGGTGACCACCCAGACACCAATCAGTAGCTTAACAGAGAACCAGATAAGCTGCTGGTTCATCAGAGTTCCTCCAGAGTTCTCCTGTAACGTCCTGAGAACATTCAGAAAGCTGGACGGAGGTCCATGTTGCTTCTCCAACATGAACCTCCAGCTGAAGATGATCAGGTTCATCCCAGATGGATCTTCAGAGAGTCTTCAGGTGGAGCAGCTCAGACTCTGGAGATCCACCTTCTACCAAAGCATCTCCAGCTGCTGCAGGTTCTCCTGGTTTCTGGGTTCCAGACTTCTCTTGGTGCTGATGCTCAGCATCCATCATATTCCAGGACCTTCCTTCTTCTGTTTCTGATTCATAAGTTTTGGTTCCTGTTAGTCAAGAACCAAACCTGTTCCTGCTCTGGTTTCTTAGGGTCCGACCAGAACAAATCCTGTTTTCTCATGACTTTCAGGAACCAGCATTCCTGGTTTACTGATCCATGAGGAGGAACCAGAGGATAAGAACGTGCAGCAGATCGAGAAGTTCTGACATCATGCTGTACCTTCTTAATGGTCATCTCGTGAGGAGGACACATGGACGATCCACGAGTCTGAAGAACCAGAGGAACCGGAGGAACCCTAATAACCAGCAAACACATGTCTGCAGATCTCTGAGAGTCTAAAACATTCCTGACAAAGACTTTAAACTCAGCATCTCCACCTGAAAACAACATTTTCATTTCCTGAAGCCTGAAGGCAGCACGGCCGCAGACAGCTTCAATAACGGAGAACAAATCTGCTGGAACCCGCCGGGAGGTTCTACCCCCTCAGACAACACACATGCACACACATACACAGATACATACACATACACAGGTACACACACACACACACACACACACACACACACACACACACACACACACACACACACACACACACACACACACACACACACACACGTGTCTTGCTTTCATTGTGGGGATTTACCATTGACTCCCATTCATATCTAACCCCTTACCTTTACCCTAACCCTAACCTTAACCCAGACCAAAACAATGTCTAACCTTAAAGAAACATTTTTGCACTTTTACTTTTTTCAGTAACAACAACATGGCCAAGAAAACACTGTTTAAACTTGTGGGGACCGAAATGAGATCCCCACAAGTGACATAGTTTTCGGTTTTCCTACAGTTGTAGGGACATTTGGTCCCCACAATATAGCAAAAACATGGGTGCACACACACACACACACACACACACACACACACACACACACACACACACACACACACACACACACACACACCCAGGTAGAGCAGAGTTAGGGAGACTCCATCTGTTCTGCTGCTTCCAGACTTATGAGGTGATTTATGATCTATTTATTTTTCATTTTCTGTATCTGTGCTTCAGCGTGGGATCATATGCTCCGTGGGTTTTGTGTGTTTTATGTGTGTTGCGTATTTTATCTGTTCTGCTTCTGAACTTCAGATTGTTGAATGACAGTTTGGTGCGGTATACGAGGACAGGACAGAGTTCAGAAACTGGAGAATGAAGATAAATCTGAGCGTTTAGATTTAAGCTGCAGCTCTCAGGATGAAGAGTCATCTTCAGTCCTTTAGCTGCTGACTGAAGGTCTGGTCCAGTACAGGAGGTCCTCGACCTACACCGTTTCATCGTTACGTGGAACTAGTTGATGGGTGGGGCGGATGAATACATCGTCATGCGGCGCTATCAGACGTCTTTGTTTCCATTCTCTGGTTGTACTCCACCTTGGATTGTGCTACATTCACTAACTTTTTACCTTCATTATGGCTCCCAGCGTAAGTCAGAGTCTTCTGATGCTTGAAAGAAAAGGAAAGCGTCTCCATGTGTTCAGCTAGTTAAATTGTTAGAAAAATTAATCATGAGTCGCAGCAAACTTGACTTTTTTACTGTAGCTCTTGATCCTCATTACAGAGTGAAAACAGAATAAAACAACAAATACATTAAATAAATCCTTTTAACGGAACCAGGAAGTCCAGAAATGAAGTTAATTACTTATAACATTACCTCTGTGGAGTTTACAAAGTAGAGAGTGTAAAGCTAAACATCAAATTAGCAGACAGGAGGTGAAAACTGTCAAGACAACTTCAAAATAAAGGCTTTTTCAAAATAAAAGTACATCAATATCTCTGCCTGAAGGGCAGCACACCATGGAGGTGAAATTAGATTTACTGAAACTCTGGGAGCAGAAACACGGACGAACAGCAACATTAGATCAAGTTATAAAAACAGGTCAACATGTTCTGTTATCTTCTCGTAAAATGATTCATACGTGCATAAAAGTTGTTGGTATTAAGGACTTTATGAAGAACTGATGGATATTGTGATGTACGGAACGACTTTGGTTACATTTTCACCGAAGTTCCAACTTACGGCGAAAATTGACTTCCATCCATCTGTAGGAACAGAACTCTGATGTAAGTGGAGGACTTCCTGTATTCATCTTTCTTCTCATTCTCGATGTTGTAAAAACAGAACGATCTGCTGGTCTGTGGTCTCAGGAATGTCTCACAGATTCATCCTGATTGGTCACAAGTAGCAGCCAATCAGCATTCAAGGATCTATGCTTTCATTCACCTGTTTAAACAGATAGAACCACACCAGTTCCATCGTTCTTCTTCTTGATCTTCTCATCTTGGTTCTTCCAGGTGTTCCTCTGGCTGCAGTGTTTTCCAGTTTCCTTCTGGAGGATCTGAGGTGTTCTCAGGCCAGATGAGATATGTGATCCCTGCAGAGTTCTGCTCTCCTCCAGCTGAGAACCTCTGGAAGGAGAAGGATCCTGACCAGATGTTGAACCTCCTCAGCTGGATCTTTGAAGGAACAACTCAGCTCTGCTTGTGTTTCCGTCTTTCTGTCTTTAGTCAGAGTTCAGTTTTCCAGCTCAGCTCCTGGTTTGGTGAATACTTACTGAACTATCTGTCCATCTCCTGCCACATTATCCACCACTGAGAAGACAATCCAGAGGAACTCCTTCAGGTCACCTCCAGGGTCCAGATCTCTAGTCATGTTCTGTTCTTCAGGTGATGTATCTGCTGGTTTTTAACCATCACACTGGGAGATGTTCAACAGCGTCCTGCAGAGGGTGATCTTCTGGCTCTCCCTGGTGCACCATCAGGCCCACGTGAAGCTGCAGCTGCAGTGATGGAATGACTGGCTGCAGGTTCAAACCCCACATACACAATTAAACATTTACAATTCCCACTAACTTACAGTTACTCATACTGTTTGAAAAGGGGATGGAAGAAGCATTGCTTTTCATTTTCCAACCCCTCACACCACACCACCACATTCATAACATATCAGTACCCTACCGGACAATAAGAAAATCGACAACAAGGACAACAAATATCGGCCCAATCACACTCTGACCCCATACCCCACCCCTAATTACCATTTGTATGTTAAAGGCATCAGTATGTCTCTTCCAGGTACTTTTCCAGTAATTGTTTTTTGAACAGACTTTTAAACTGAAACAGATTTGCACAATTCTTTAACTCATCTGCAAGGCTATTCCAAAGCTTTACTCCCTCCACTGAGATACACATTGACTTTCGTTTAGTTACTGCTGTTGGTTGGTATAATTTATTAATCCTACGGAGATTATAATATGACTTTCTCTATCTTTAAATAAATTTTGAATGTTGCCTGGTAGACATTTCTTTGATGCGTTAAACATAACTTGAGCTGTTTTAAATGTTACCACATCCATCATCTTTAAACATTGTGCTTTGAGAAAAAGTGAGTTCGTATGATCATTATAATTAACTTTGTAAACAAGTCGAATGGCCTTCTTTCGAAGATTTACTAATGGAATTAAATTTGTCTTGTAACAATTTCCCCAAATCTCAATGCAATAATTCATATAAGACATAACAAGTGAGTGGTTTATTCCATGCTCACACCTCTGGGACATTAAACACAGTGGTTCTAATGAGAACATTGTTTATCTTCCCTTTCAAACTGCTAGTTTTCATTCTGTGAGCTTCGATCAGACCAAACCCTGACCTGTCAGACCTCCTCTCTGGACCAGAAGTCTGGTTCCTCCACCTGAGACACCTAGAGGATGTTCCTGGGGGTCTTTACTTAGATGAAGCTCCTCCACACAGCAGTGATTGGTAAAATAATTACATTTAATTCTCATTCAAAACTTCATGGAGGATTCAGATGAAAGATTCCTCTAATGCAGCATCAGACATGCTCTACGGTCTGAAGAGAACCAGAGGAACCAGAACTCCAGACCAGTTAGCCGCTGGTTCCAGATGATCCAGAACTCGAACTCCAGACCAGTTAGCTGCTGGTTCTAGATGATCCAGATGTTGGTCGTCTCAGCCTTGTGTATCTTTGTGGTCATTTTGTGGTTCCCATGTTTCTTTACAACCATTTCTTATGTTATTGTCAGTTTGGACACTAGTAGAACACCTAGAGAACATCTGGAGACCACTGGGAGAACACCTAGAGAACATCTGGAGACCACTGGGAGAACACCTGGAGAACACCTGGAGACCACTAGGAGAACATCTGGAGACCACTAGAAGACCACTAGGAGAACATCTGGAGACCACTCGGAGAACATCTGAAGACCACTAGGAGAACACCGAGCGAACATCTGGAGACCACTGGGAGAACACCTGGAGAACATCTGGAGACCACTAGGAGAACACTTAGAGAACATCTGGAGACCACTGGGAGAACACCTAGAGAACATCTGGAGACCACTGGGAGAACACCTGGAGAACATCTGGAGACCACTGGGAGAACACCTGGAGAACACCTGGAGACCACGAGGAGAACATCTGGAGACCACTAGGAGAACATCTGGAGACCACTCGGAGAACATCTGAAGACCACTAGGAGACCACTTGGAGAACACCTGGAGAACACGTGGAGACCATTAGGAGAACATCTGGAGACCACGAGGAGAACACCTGGAGACCACTAGAAGACCACGAGGAGAACACTTGGAGAACACCTGGAGAACACGTGGCTAGTGGAGACTCTTTATCGTGTAAATGTTGGATGTGTTCTGGTGTGATGGACACACAGTAGAGGAACAGATCTTCCATGTGTTTGTTCTCTCAGACGTTCCTCCAGAAGAACTTCCTAGGAGTGTTGGGATGAATTCCTGCTTTCTTCTTTTCTCTGACAGGTGGCTTTACTTTTAATGGTTGAGAACGTCCAGGTGAAGGAATTTGCTTAAGCTCTTCAGGTTCTCTGATCCCAGTGAGCAGCAGGTGGTCCTCCTCATGGTCCTGGAGCTGCTGATATGTAAGGATGAGCTGTCCTCGGATGTCTCCAGGGCTTCTGTCTGAATGTGAGGATGGAGGATCAGTGTGTTTGTGCTTCGTGGTGTTTGTGCCGTTTGCATCCACACAAAGCTGTTGCTAAGCTGGATGTTTAGTGGCTACAGAAATGCAGTGTTTGCCGGCTGTTTGGGTGCCACCTCCCTGGAGATGCCCTGAGCTCTGGCACCCCGACCCGGCCTCTCTTGGCTCAGAGCTGCTGGCATCACCGAGTGTTTGTTACGTTGTGCTGCAGGTTCCACGTTAAGATAAGAAGGTCATCATTTCCTGCCTCATAAAGCTCCTATAGAGTGGGTCAGTACAGGTCAGATGAAGCCTTGGGTTCAGGGTTAGTTTAAAGGTCTGGTTCTGATTTTGGTTCTAGTTGCATTCAGGATCAGGATTAAAACCAGGAAACAGTGAAGCGTTAGACTGAGTTAAATCTGGAGGATGTTAATAATATAAATCTGTGTGTGTGTGTGTGTGTGTGTGTGTGTGTGTATGTGTGTGTGTGTGTGTTCATCTATACCGGTGGGGACTTTGACCTGATTCCACGCCATCTCAGTGGGGACTCGTGTCACGGTGGGGACCAAAAATGAGGTCCCCACGGGGGGAAACTGTTTTCTTGGTCATGTTGTTGTTACTGAAAAAAGTAAAAGTGCAAAAACGTTTCTTTAGGGTTAGACATTGTTTTGGTGTTGGTTAAGGTTAGGGTTAGGTATGAATGGGAGTCAATGGTATGTCCCCACAATGATAGAAAGACATAGTGTGTGTGTGTGTGTGTGTGTGTGTGTGTGTGTGTGCGCATGTGTGTGTGTGTGGAACATAATGCTAGTCAGCCCCATAATGAGTTTCAGGGCCTCTAAGCGGTCTTAGAAACTCTGGACACACACTTGGCACCCAGAGGACACTGCATCATTTGGACAATTTGGACAAAGGGTATTCATGGACACACACACACACACACACACACACACACACACACACACACACACACACACACACACACACACACACACACACACACACACAGTTAAATCACCTCATTTATCTCCTATTCGTTCTTCTGCAGTTTGTGTTTTTTCTGCTGGTTTAAGATGAGTCACTGTTCAGTCTGTTAGTGTTTACTGAGGTTCTAACAGAACCAGAACCTTAGAGGACTAATTAATGCATTAATGTTCATCAGAACAAATGAATGTCAGTTATTTATGAATGTTTATCTATTCATAAACTGATGTTCTGGGCTTCTGGTTGGAGTTCTGTTGGGTTCTGTTGGATCTTGTGCGGGCTGGTTTAGTCATGTTGCATACTGCTGGCTCCAGTTGGGTTCTGTTGGGTCTTTTTGGAGCATATAGACCTCTATTAAGCTCTGTTGACTCCTGTTTGGTTCTGTCCATTTAAACCCTGTGGTTTCCTGGTTCCTCATGTAGGGTTCTGTTGGGTTCTGTTAGCTTCTATTGGGTCATGTTGGGTTCTGTTAGCTCTTATTGGATCCTACTAGGTTCTGTTTGGTTCTGTTAGCTCCTATTGGACTCTGCTGGTTCCGATTGTGTTCTACCATCTGCTGTAAGCTCTCTGATGTGAATCTTCATAGTCGTCATTCTGGACCAAAGACCTTCTTGTGGTTCTTCTGGTCAATTAATCATATTTTTGAAGAAATTAAGCAGCTTGAAATGTCAGAAATGTGTGTGAGATTGACCCACACAGTAGGTTCTACCTGTACCATGTCTGGTTCTATCTGTACCATGTCTGGTTCTACCTGTACCATGCCTGGTTCTGCCTGTACCAGGTCTGGTTGTACCTGTACCATGTCTGGTTGTACCTGTACCAGGTCTGGTTGTACCTGTACCATGTCTGGTTGTACCTGTACCATGTCTGGTTGTACCTGTACCATGTCTGGTTGTACCTGTACCAGGTCTGGTTGTACCTGTACCAGGTCTGGTTCTGCCTGTACCAGGTCTGGTTCTGCCTGTACCAGGTCTGGTTTTATCTGTACCAGGTCTGGTTGTACCTGTACCAGGTCTGGTTGTACCTGTACCAGGTCTGGTTCTGCCTGTACCAGGTCTGGTTGTACCTGTACCAGGTCTGGTTGTACCTGTACCATGTCTGGTTGTACCTGTACCAGGTCTGGTTGTACCTGTACCAGGTCTGGTTCTGCCTGTACCAGGTCTGGTTGTACCTGTACCATGTCTGGTTGTACCTGTACCATGTCTGGTTGTACCTGTACCATGTCTGGTTGTACCTGTACCAGGTCTGGTTCTGCCTGTACCAGGTCTGGTTGTACCTGTACCATGTCTGGTTGTACCTGTACCATGTCTGGTTGTACCTGTACCATGTCTGGTTGTACCTGTACCAGGTCTGGTTGTACCTGTACCAGGTCTGGTTCTGCCTGTACCAGGTCTGGTTTTATCTGTACCAGGTCTGGTTGTACCTGTACCAGGTTTGGTTGTACCTGTACCAGGTCTGGTTGTACCTGTACCAGGTCTGGTTTTATCTGTACCATGTCTGGTTGTACCTGTACCATGTCTGGTTGTGCCTGTACCATGTCTGGTTCTGCCTATACCATGTCTGGTTGTACCTGTACCAGGTCTGGTTCTGCCTGTACCAGGTCTGGTTCTGCCTGTACCGTGTCTGGTTCTGCCTGTATCGTGTCTGGTTGTACCTGTACCAGGTCTGGTTGTACCTGTACCAGGTCTGGTTGTACCTGTACCAGGTCTGGTTCTGCCTGTACCATGTCTGGTTCTGCCTGTACCATGTCTGGTTGTACCTGTACCATGTCTGGTTGTACCTGTACCAGGTCTGGTTGTACCTGTACCAGGTCTGGTTGTACCTGTACCAGGTCTGGTTGTACCTGTACCAGGTCTGGTTCTGCCTGTACCATGTCTGGTTGTACCTGTACCAGGTCTGGTTCTGCCTGTACCAGGTCTGGTTCTGCCTGTACCATGTCTGGTTCTGCCTGTACCATGTCTGGTTGTACCTGTACCAGGTCTGGTTGTACCTGTACCAGGTCTGGTTGTACCTGTACCAGGTCTGGTTCTGCCTGTACCATGTCTGGTTGTACCTGTACCAGGTCTGGTTCTGCCTGTACCAGGTCTGGTTCTGCCTGTACCATGTCTGGTTCTGCCTGTACCATGTCTGGTTGTACCTGTACCAGGTCTGGTTGTACCTGTACCATGTCTGGTTCTGCCTGTACCATGTCTGGTTCTGCCTGTACCAGGTCTGATTGTATTGAATTTACCAGTTCTGGTTCTCACTAACCCATGAGAACATCTTCCATCTGAAGGTCTTGTTCTCCATTGTCCTGTTCTTAGAGAACCTGTAGACCTAAAGTCAGATGAAACATAAAAACAGAGTTCAGTCAGTGAACAGAAAATATCTGCAGCTTTATTAAATTCTGAAATTGCAGATGAAACACGAGAACATCTGGAAGCAGAACATGTGTTTCGTCCTGGCAACAGAGAGAAACACCAAGGAGACACCTGGAGACATGGAGGGACACATGGAGGACCGGATTAGCATGACCCGAGGACACGCAACACACTCAATAAAACACGCTGCAGCAGTAGAGATGGGTAATGGTGATATTATGGGATGTTCACTGATCGGGTGCAGATCAAACACTGTCTGCTGAACAGCTGCTCTGATACACACACAGACACACAATACAACACACTTTGAAAAACACGACTTCAAGTTACTACAGAACAGCAGTTAAAGGAAGAAATGTGACGTCAGAACTCCATCTCAGACTAATGTTTAGCCTCTGATCTGCTGGTGGAGGCTAGTGAGACGTTCAGGAATATCTGGAAACTACAGCGTCTACTGATGACTGTGAGGCGTTTAGGGAACATCTGGAAACTGTAGCATCTATAGAGTCTCTTAGCCCTGGTGTCGTCCTGTAAGTCAAAATTGACCCATTTTAAAGTTTGAAAATGTGGAAAAAATATCTATTTTCACAGTGAAACTTCTGATGTCCACATTTTCAACATTTTTGGGAAATTTTTGAGCATTTTTTGGTGGAGAAAAAAAAGTCAAAAAATGTTTAAGAACATTCACAAAAAAAATCAACCGAAATCCAGAGAATTTCACTGGATTTTGGTTGATTTTTTGTGAATGTTCTTAAAGAAAATATTAGAAGTTTTACTGATATATATGGAATCACTTTAGATATTTTTAGGATTTTTGGAAGATTTTTACTCATTTAAAAAATATTTACAATAATTTTCTTGCCAAATTTGCGGGATTTTTTAAAATAAAACTTTTAAGGGAAACTTCTAAAGAATTATTGGAATTCTCTTCCTGAAAGTTTTGCAAATTTTCAGAAATTTATTTTTTTTTTTTGCTGAATTTCTGGAATTTTTTCAGACAAGGAAACAATATTTTTTGGTGCCCATAAATGAAGACAGCAGGAGGGTTAAGTCTGATTCTGATTAATGTTTGAACAGAAGCATGAAAACAGCACATTTATTTGAATGTCAAAGTGGAATTAAAGATGTTGTCTAAAATCAGTGGATAATCCTGATCTTAAACGGATCCAAATCATTCTGATGATCACTTTGTCCATCGCTGAGCAGTCGTCCTCTAAACATCCAGCAGCTGCTCAGCTGGATCTTCCTTTGCTGGATCTTCTCTGGTCAGGTCGGATCAGGGTCACATTCTTGGGTCGAGGGTTGCATTCTTCTCCTCCAGGGTTTTAAAGTCCTTTAAAGAGCAGCAGTAAAGCAGCTGGCTCTGCTGAGTGTTCAGCTTTGGGTGGGAGATGCCACATGGGGGGGAGTTTATACCGAGCCAATAAAAGATTTCATCCCCCTGGAAGCTTTCTGCCTTCACTGCTCTAAACATGGAATCATGGTCAATTTAATTTGGCTTCTAGACTAAAAACACTCGTTTATGTCAAAGTCAGAACAGGTTTCTACAAAATAACGGCAATTAATTACATGTACAAACAGTAAACTAAGTGTTAGTATCAGTATGAACCTGGTTTAAAGTGACTCTGATGGAACTGAGCTGCAGCCAGTTGGTCCAGAAGTCTTTAATGGATGATCTGAGGTCAGTGGTTGGAGGATAAAGATCCTGGATCTGAAGGTCCAGTCTCTGGTGGATCAGAAGTCCTGAATGGAACTACACCATGAAGACTGAAGATCCAAGAAACTCTCAGAGAAAGGTTGTTGAAAAGCATCAGTCAGGATGATACAAGAACATTTAAAGTTCCTGAAGATCTCCTGGAGTCCAGTTAAATCCATCATTAAGAAATGGAAGGAAAATGGAACATGAATAAATGTGACTAGAGCAGGACGTCCTCAAGACCTGAGAGACTAGAGAGGGAGGCCACCAAGACTCTATGACTCCTCTGAAGGAGTTCCAGCTTCAAACTGTTCATCAACAACGGCTGTCTGTTCTTCACCAGTCAAAGCTTCATGGAGACAAAGAGAAAGACTCTGTTGGAAAAAGCTCCAATTAAATCTGGACTACAGTTCACCAGAAGACATGTGGAGACTCATGATGTGAAGCACGGTGGAGGCAGTATCATGATTGAAGCATGGTGGTGGCAGTATCATGATTGAAGCACGGTGGTGGCAGCATCATGATGTGAAGCACGGTGGAGGCAGCATCATGATGTGGAGCACGGTGGAGGCAGCATCATGATGTGGAGCACGGTGCAGGCAGCATCATGATGTGGAGCACGGTGCAGGCAGCATCATGATGTGGAGCACGGTGGAGGCAGCATCATGATGTGGAGCACGGTGGAGGCAGCATCATGATGTGGAGCACGGTGGAGGCAGCATCATGATGTGGAGCACGGTGGAGGCAGCATCATGATGTGAAGCACGGTGGAGGCAGCATCATGATGTGGAGCACGGTGGAGGCAGCATCATGATGTGGAGCACGGTGGAGGCAGCATCATGATTGAAGCATGGTGGTGGCAGTATCATGACGTGAAGCACGGTGGTGGCAGCATCATGATGTGGAGCACGGTGGTGGCAGCATCATGATGTGGAGCACGGTGGAGGCAGCATCATGATTGAAGCATGGTGGTGGCAGCATCATGACGTGAAGCACGGTGGTGGCAGCATCATGATTGAAGCACGGTGGTGGCAGCATCATGATGTGGAGCACGGTGGAGGCAGCATCATGATGTGGAGCACGGTGGAGGCAGCATCATGATGTGGAGCACGATGTGGAGCACGGTGGAGGCAGCATCATGATGTGGAGCACGGTGGAGGCAGCATCATGATGTGGAGCACGGTGGAGGCAGCATCATGATTGAAGCACGGTGGAGGCAGCATCATGATTGAAGCATGGTGGTGGCAGTATCATGATTGAAGCATGGTGGAGGCAGCATCATGATGAGAACCATGCATCTCTGGTATTGGAACCAGACCTGGTTCTGACCTGACCTATGGATCTTGAGGCTGCCTGCTGCCTTTAAAGAGGAAATAAGCATGGGTTATATATATATATATATATATATATATATATATATATATATATATATAAATTTAACAGGATGAGCTACGGTGACGTCAGGTTGTGTCTCAGATGTTTGGATGTTTTCACCCTGATTTGATGTTTTCATTGTGAAGTGTGAGGGCATCTCTGTTTCTTAATAATAGTTTAGAATCTTAAATGCAATGTTTTCATTGGTTTATTATCTACTTTAGGCACCGGTTTTTCAGTTTTGCTGTCAGTGACGACATGTAGTGAAGCTTTCAGTGGAGCTTCTCTCCAGTTGTTTTCTCCAGAAAGGAGAAGACGTTCCTGCTTCTGATTTTAATGTAGAAAATGTACACAGCCAGCATGTTGGCTTCATGAAAGAAGTCCAATAAAAGCGAGCAGGCAGGTATTCTGAGGCTGATCTGAGAGCTGCTGGGTAATTAATCTCTGAATCAGTTTAATTACACCACCATGAGCTGCTCTCTTCTCATTGGCTGCTGCAGATTTATTCGCAGGACAATTCACACCATCTGTGCCAGAAACAAATGGTCTCAGAAATTTGGTGAAATAATAAAATCCTTCTGGACGGCAGATGCTGGAGGCTGAACAAATGAGTCAGCGTTGGCTGTAATTAAAGAAACGAGCCGCTGCAGCTTTTATTTAAGGTGGTGGAGGAAGAAAGCATCCATTAATCCTCCATTCAGATTCTCACCAACGTCTGAGCATAAAAGCTGCATGAAGAACCTCTCATTACAGCACCAAACTAGAACAGGAGTCACCTCGGGTGACTTAAGTCAGGAGAACATTGGCAGAAACTCCAAAGTCTCCAGAAGAACCCAGTCCTGTCTTGGTCCTGGTTCTGGTCCTGGTTCTGTGTCGGATGAAACAGCGTGAGAACAAAGGTTCAGACTGCATTTAAATAACGTCCTCATGAATATACATCTTTAGATGTGATCTATTGTCTTACAGATGAACTTTCCTGGACATTGGTCATCAGAAACACAGAACCTGAATATGAACGTGGAACAAACAGGTTTCTGACAAATCTGAGGAACTTTATTTGTGTTCTGATGTTCCATCCTGTATTGGAAATATTAAAGTTCCTCACAGGGAACCTGCAGAAGTTCTAATCATTCCCTGTTTACCTCAGCAGGTTGACGGATCAGGAGAACAGATGGTTCTAATAAATACTGGAGATCAGCATTTAACCAGGATGGATGATTGATTGATATTTAGAGACTCTGAAGACTTAATGTGTGATTCAGTGATAGTGTTCTGTTGGACTGGTCTGGACCTGTCAGATGGGAGGATGTGCTGGATTTTCTCATTTTACTTTCTGAAACATCGACACAGCTTCATGAGTTCCATATTTCAGACTAGTGAGCTTCTGAACGGTGCAGATCTGGCAGCTGACTGGTTTCTGGACTTTACTTTGGTGGGAAAGTTCAGGAATGTCCTATAGGCTGCTGGTACCGTGGACTTAATCTGATGTGGTCCGTCAGGTTGGGAGCAGAATCCGCTCATTTCCCACCAGTCAGAGGAACTGACGGTTCTTGCTGGTACCAGCTGGAACTCTGGTGCTTTGGGTTGAAGCTGTCAGAGCTGATGGAAAACTCTCCAGCAGGTCGAGTTGAACAGAAAAGGTTGGATTTTTTTATCTTCATGGAAGAAAATATAGAAAAGCTTGAGAAGATTAAAAACCCAAAAGAGTGATGCTGAAGGTGTTTAAACAGAACTCTGCTGTATTTTCTACGGATCAAGTTCATTTTATATCAGGAAAACCTAACAGGCTCCCTGCAGATTTCTAAAAAACTGATTTTTACATGAATTCTGTTTAGTTTTTAGTCTGACAGGAAACAGAAGTCAGATGCTTCCTCCATGAAGGTGGACTATTGGTGTGGATCAGAAGGAAAGTCTTCTTCATATTTCTTATCATAATAAAAAATGCAGTCAGAATCACACATAAATACACTCTTTCTACATTCGGTGCAGGTGATTTACCAGATTAATCTGAATCCATGAACGCTGAAGAGAAGTTCAGGAAGCTTCAGAAAACACTTTTAAATGTTAGTCTTTAAATGATCACCTGATCCTGATTCCATGACTGGAACTAATGATTGATCTGTTCTCTCACTTCTGAGCTCCTTCTGTTTATTCTGACCTTTTAACTGGATCTTAATGTGGAGCTTTACTGCTCCAATTATACAGGAAACAGAGACTGGCTGCCCCCAGATCAGCCCGACATGTTAATGAAATTGTGCCGTTGTTCTTGTGACAGATCATGTGGTTCCTTTATGTGTCGGAGTCTGTGGGTGGAGGTCAGTGGGGTAAGAAGGATCACATGATGCTTGGACCCAAACGAAGGTGAACTTTAAGGTTTCTCCGAAGGTGCTCAGATTAACGAGTCTGTGGACTCTAAAGAACTGCTTCAGTAAATCAGTGTCAGTTTTCTGCTCTTTGAATCATTTGGTGGTTGATTCATGAAGCTTCATTAGCTGAGGGTTGGTTTCAGTCCTTCAGGAGAGACTTGCTGCCCTCCATGACCTCCACAGATCCTGGATCAGACAAACACCTCCATCCCACTGAGGAATGTTAAATATTCACCAAACCTGCTGACTGGACTGGATCTTTGTCTGAGGAGGTGAGTTCTATGGAGAACCTCTGACACCTGAATCAGGACAGAAAATATCTAAACCCTCAGCTACATGAAGACCAACAAGCTGATGGACTTTAAATGAGCTATTTGTTGGATTCTAGCTGGACAGACCAAAGCAACGACGGGACAGACCAAAGCAACGACGGGACAGACCAAAGCAACGGCGGGACAGACCAAAGCAACGACGGGACAGACCAAAGCAACGACGGGACAGACCAAAGCAACGGCGGGACAGACCAAAGCAACGGCGGGACAGACCAAAGCAACGGCGGGACAGACCAAAGCAACGGCGGGACAGACCAAAGCAAAGCAAACAAACAAGGTGCCTAAGTTAAAAGTATCAATCTCATAATTTCAAAGAAACTAAACAGAAAACAAACCGACCAACTCTAACATCAGGAACAGCTGCAGCTCCTGGACTGAGGCTGGTCAGCAGGTTCTGAACATCAGTTCTGGTTCTGTTCCTTCCCGCCTGAAGCTCTGGACCTGAGCGGCTGCCATGAGCAGAGCCGGCTGGCGTCAGTGTTGGCAGAGAGGCACCGAGAGAATCTGGCATGAAAAGATCTGAACTGCTGCCAACTTTCACTGCTTAATGCAGAACCGAAGCAGAGCGGCACAACACTGTGTTCTATGTTCTCTGTGTGTCAGAACTCCTTTATTTCCCCATTTCAGGACTTCAGTAAACGTTCTCTGGTTGTTAGCTGCACACAGACGCAGAACGCTGCACTTCTTTCCTGCTCAGCTCTGTGGTTCTGAATACAAATTTGCAGAACAGAACGTCCACAGTCTACTGCATATAAACACTCAGAACAGAGCCTAGAACTGTAACAGAACATCTAGAACTGCAAGAGAACATCTATAGTGTGCTACAGCATTCAGAACATTTATTGGATTAGTTTAGGTTTGATCTTAGTTCTGGTTTTAGATCTTTTTAGGACTGGTTTCAGACTATATTCTGACAGATTTAGGTTTGATCTTAGTTCTGGTTTTAGGCCTTTTTAGAACTGGTTTAGGACTGTGCTGGGGAGGTCTTTTTTGAACCCCAAGAAGACCAAACCTACCATCAAGCATGGTGGTGGCAGTATCATGCTCTATGGAACTGGAGCTTTCCACAAAGTAAATGGAATAATGAGGAAGGAGGATCACCTACACGTTCTTCAGGAGAACCTAAAACCATCAGCAGAAGGTTGATCTTGGACACAGTTGGATGTTTCAAACAGACAGTGAGTCCAAACACACATCAGACGTGGTAAAGAAATGGTTCCATCAGGCTGGAATGAAGGTTCTAGAATGAAGGTTTTAGACTGGTCTCCCCAAAGTCCTGACTTAGACCCATCAAGAACCTGAAGAACCAGGTCAGAAAGACCACAAATGTAGTGGAAGTGAACCAGAATTGGTTCCGTTCCACTACATTTGTTGTCTTTCTGTCTCAGACTTGAGTCAGTTAAACTGATATTATAATGATACCGCCACCTCCATGCCTGATGGTAGGTATAGAGTCCAGAGGAGTCAAAGATAAACCAGAAGACTGAAACCAGAAGAACGAACTGAGGAGGAAACGGACACATTTAACCAAATATTAACGTTTCTGTTTATTTATGATCCATATTTCCAGAAAACCTTTAATAAAACTTTGAAAGAACCAAAATACAGGATTGTTTTAGTGACAAAGATTCACGTTTCAATGGTTCCATCATAAATTCAGAGTTCTAGGAGTCTTTGGAGACTAAAGATTGATGATGAACATGGACTTAACAGGAGGATGGAAACTTTAGATCCTGACTGAAGCTGGAGAAGGTGAAAACGAGGAGAATAAAACATCCTAAATGTTCTTCCTGACTAAACCAGCAGTGTTTTGCTGGAACTTCGTCATGTTTTCTTCCTGACTCTGAGCTCAGATGTTCTGCAGATGAATCAGCTTCTCCACATCCTCCCATCTTTCATCACCTGCCTCAGCTTTGATCTCGGTCCTCTGGCTGAATAAACTCTCCTCAGTCACACCGTCTTCTAGCTGTTGTGTTTCGGGCCTGACAGACGGATAATCCACGTGGAGGTGTGTAGTTACACCATAATAACACTCTGCAGGAAATAATGGCTGCTTTGGAAACATTTAAGCTCAACTATTATTTATTTGTGTTTTCCTCAGACTTCTCTCTAAACACCAGCTGATCCTGGTTCTGGATGGAAGCCTTGGAATGAAGGTGCTGCTGATGTTTGTTCCTCGGGAGGAGAAAGTTCTCTTTAAAGTTCATTCTGCTCTGGTGCTGCTGTTTCCTGGACTGATGAAGGTTTTAGAACCGGCTGATGATGGCAGCTTTAAACTCAGTGAGTCAGACAGCGATGGAAAGAAGCTTTTCTCATGGTTCTGACCACAGACAGAACAGAGTGGACTGTGATTCAAACACACAGAACATCAACAAAGATCCAGAAAAACAGCCTGTTGAACCGTTATACATTCATTCCGGTAGATCAAAGGAAGTCAGTATTTAATACCCAGAAAACACGACTTGTTGGTGGAAGTCATGAACAAAAGCAGAGAGATCATATTTATTCATTCACATGTCAACAACGTCCACATCAGAACTAGCAATCTGTCCTTTTTTCGGAAAATAAAAATGTATTGAAATCATGCAGAGGTGCTGTTAGTTCACAGATATTTATTATTTTAAGGCAATGCTGTTGAACCTGCAGAGTTGTGATGGAACAAACCAGGTCACATGTGGTTCTACTTCCTCAACTACGAGAGAGAGAGAGAGAGAGAGAGAGAGAGAGAGAGAGAGAGAGAGAGAGAGAGAGAGAGAGAGAGAGAGAGAGAGAGAGAGAGAGAGAGAGAGAGAGAGAGAGAGAGAGAGAGAGAGAGAGAGAGAGAGAGAGAGAGAGAGAGAGAGAGAGAGAGAGAGAGAGAGAGAGAGAGAGAGAGAGAGACTGGGCTGCTGCTGACGTAACAACAGTGTGTGTGTGTGTGATAACAGGAACTCCTCACCATGGGAGTCGTGTGAAGGGAACACTCGATCACAGTAACACACTTTGTTTGTGTATAAACTCAACTCTATCCTTCGTCTTCCTGGTGAAAACATTAAAATCCTCCTCAGTTCACTTCCTGTCAGAAATTCAGTTCTGAGAGAAGGAAGGAAAACTGGGATAATCTCAGAAAAGCTGTGTAGCCTGGTAGACAGCCAGATTCAGTTTGGTTAGTCCTTGAGTTAGTCTTAGAGTTAGTCCTAGAGTTAGTCTTAAGGTTTATTTTAGCTGTGAAGATGCTGCAGAAGGTCAAGAAGTTTGTTCCCTGAGGAGCTAGCTGACCATTCCTCTGAGGATTCAGCTTCCTGTGGAGAGGATTCAGCTTCTTCTGAAACACTTTCACCACATTTCGGCAGTGACTGGAGCTGATCAGCTGTTTCTGTTCCACCCACAAAAGATGACTGAGTGACTGCAGGAAGTGGACCAGATGATTCACGACAACCAGAGGAAAACATGGAGAAAAATCAAATAGAGGTGGTAAAGCTTCTGGTATTCAGGAATTTTGTTTCAGATTGTCGTGTTTTTAGCTTACCCAGAAGTCACTTTTTCCTTTTCTCTGGTGAACCAAAGAAAATAGAACCACATCCAGGAAATTCCTTCTCTACATGATGTGTGGATCTTCTGGCGATGTCACATCAGCAGCTAATGTAGAAAATGTTTTTAGTCTGGAATGAATTCTGAGCTTTCACAGTTTCAACATTTATAACCAGATTAACCCTGTGATGCCCAACATGAGTCAAAAGTGACCCAAATCCAAAGGAAAATGGATTCTCCTGACCCACACTGCACATCAAAGGGTTAACTGAATGTGTCCTACCAAAAAAAAGAAAAATAATACAACTAAGACCTGTTGCCAGTGTCTCATTAGGTCTTGAAGAGTCAAGACGTTCTCCCCACACCTGGACCTAACCCTATTTACGTCACCCTAACCCCTATACCTAATTGTATTCATCTAGACCTAACCGTATTCATCTAGATCTTACCCTATTTATCTAGACCTAACCCTATTTATCTAGACCTAACCCTATTTATCTAGACCTAACCCTACTTACCTCGACCTAACCATATTCATCTAGACATAAACATATTCATCTAGATCTAACCGTATTCATCTAGATCTAACCCTATTTATCTAGACCTAGCCGTATTCATCTAGATCTAACTGTATTCATCGAGATTTAACCCTATTTATCTAGACCTAGCCGTATTCATCTAGATCTAACTGTATGTATCTAGACCTAACCCTATGTATCTAGACCTAACCCTATTCATCTAGATCTAACCCTATTCATCTAGACCTAACCCTGTTTACCTAGACCTAAACCTAACCCTGTATACCTAAACTCAACCCAGAAGATCAGCAGATAGAACAGCAGCTGGTCTGACAGCTGTTCTAAAGAGGTACACAGAACCAGTCCATAGGAGGTAAACCGGTAGAACCCAGAGCTAGAACCCAGTGCCAGAACCCAAAGCTAGAACCCAGTGCCAGAACCCAGTGCATGAATCCAGTGCTAGAACCCATTGCTAGAACCAAGCACTAGAATCCAGTGCGAGACCCTAAGACTAGAACCCAGAGGTAAAACCAAACACTAGAACCCATCATTAGAACCCAGCATTGGAACACAGCAGCAGAACCCTCACCCTGTAGCTTTAAACGTGTAATTGTCCGGGCTAAAAGCAGAAAATGGAAAAGATCTGATCTGAGAAAACATTCAGAGCAGCAGAACCTCCTCAGGACCATTGGCAGCTAATGTTCCATGCTATCGTTCTGTGACGTCAGCTGACAGGAACCGACCGAGTCCAGATCCACGGAGCTATTTCCTGGTGCATGACAGAGAGCAATGTTCTAAACCAAACTGTGGGCGAAGAACCAGAGGCAGCAGCAGGATGCTTTGACTCATTCATGCTTCTATTAACCCTTTACGCTTCAGTGCGTCGTAGGTGTACCGCTGGCGGTACACCTACTAATTTGCATAGGAGTTTCAAGAATGTCCGACGGCTGCAAACCCGAATATACAAACACTATACGCCGATGGAAAGCTTAGATTCTCATGAATCCGCCGGTATAAACCACTTTCAGATGTGATTACCACAGCGGGTGAGAAAAACACATTTGTCCGACAAAAACAAATATTCATCCATCCGTTCTCTATACACGGCTTCAACGCACACAGCGCGACTCACATTTCCGGGTTCATTATTACACACACAGAAAAAAAGATTCCACAAAAAACGGCCATAATCCAACCTTTTACATCCAGATGACACAAGCCAGTAAACTATTTTATCCAAAACATGTCCTGAAGTCGGTATAAAATCCACGAATCGGTCATTTTCAAGGAAATGCACCTCGCGATGTGCGTCCAATATTCCCTGTATTTTTCATCATTTTTTAAATTTAAAAATAGAATATTAGCGATTTTTTTGTACTGAAAACGGCTGGAATTGACTGAAGCTTAAAGGGTTAAAGGAGATGTTCTGGATGTTCTAGGTTCTGGTGACCACAGTGGATCCTCCATCTCACTAATTCTCCTAATCTTCTCAGATCCAGGTCCAGCTCCGGGTCCGGCCATCTGATGGCGTCTGGAGCTGGAACAACAGAACATTCTTTAGTTTGTTTCCATGCCTTTGTGGTCGTGACTCAGAGGAACGTACTTAAACTCTGATGGTCTTCATGGACTTGAACAGGATCAGGACTTCACTGGCGATCCAGATCTTCACCTCAAAACAAACCACTTTTATTTTAAATGACTCCATCAGATGTTTGGAACCAGCTGAAGTTCTGACCTGTAAGCAGATGTAGAGATTGGTGTTACTTCATCCCTCCTCAGAGTTCTCGTCTCCTCCAGCAGAACCTCTAGAGGAACCTGACCACAGGTTGAACCTCCTCAGCAGATCTTTGAGCAGCAGCAACTCTTAGAACTTCAGGGAGGTCTTGATAAGATCAGCTCTCCACCATGGTCCAAGAAGAAAACTGGAACTTATTTGTAGAAGTTCCATCAGGAACCTCCTGGAGAACCTGGAGAACCACCTGAAGCCGGTGGATCTACCACGGACACACACACACACACACACACACACACACACACACACACACACACACACACACACACACACACACACACACACACACACACACACTGCTGTCGTCCTGCTGGAGGCCTGTGATTGGCCCAACAGTTCAAACCCTTTAAATTTTAAATGTCCTTTTAGAACCAGACTGTGTTCTGGTCAGAAGGTGGCGCTGCAGGCTGCTAGCTGGAGGAGACCAGAGTTCTTCAGCTGTTAGAAACAGTAATCAATATTTTACTGTCAGATTCATTGATCATCTGATATCTATCAATCAATCCAGAGAACCAGTAGAACCGCAAGTAAACTGGACCGGTCAACAGCACATCATCTGAAAGAACCCAGCAGTGGAACCCTGAAACATCTCAATCAGAACCGCCAACAGAACCTTTTAGATAGAACCTTCAACAGAACCTTCAACAGAACCTTTTAAACAGAACCTTTCAAATAGAACCTTCGAACCATCTGATCTGGTTTTATTCCTTCTGAATGGAAGGATTACCAGTAATGAGTCAGAAATCTTTGTGTGTGTGTGTGTGTGTGTGTGTGTGTGTGTGTGTGTGTGTGTGTGTGTGTGTGTGTGTGTGTGTGTGTGTGTGTGTGTAAGGCAGGAAGCAGCGGTGCTGTTTTCAATTAGCGTTCCAGTTTGAAAGTCATGTTGGGGTGGGAGGACTTTACAGGCAGACACACAACTCACGACACAACAACAACACAACCTGACACAACAAAATATACTGCAACAACACAGCACACAACAAGGAGTTAAAAAACATTCCATCAATTAAAAACTTTCCACCAGTTTTAAAACGTTCCACCAGTCAAAATTATTCCATCAGTTTAAAAATGTTCCACCAGTTAAAAAAAGTTCCATCAGTTTAAAAACGTTCCATCTGGTTCCATATGGAGTAAGATTACTGTCAATTGTAAATAGTAAATTAAATCATTGTAAATTAAATGCATTGACTTTATAGAACACAAAATTAAAGTTTTTTTTATTTCTAAAGACGTAGAACAATAATATAGACGAGGATATTTATTCTACAAAACCTTAATGAGCCCACCCTTGAACTATAGAGCTAGCTGCTGTTTCAAACAAGATCTCACAACTCAAGACGTGAAACAATAAAAAAAGAATGAATAAAAACAGACCAAATAAGATCATCTTGCTGAATTGTTCCACGCTAAGTTCCATCTGCAGATTCCCTCTCAGACTAAAAACTGCCTCTTCACTGAACACCTTTACACTTATATATACTTATGACTACCAATAGCTGTGAATACATGTTTTTTTTTTCCTTTTTATTAGCTTTATTTGAGAGGTAAGTAGAGAGACGGATGGAAAAGTAGGGAGAAAACCTACAGCAGAAAGCCGTGAGCTGGAGTTGAACCCGGGCCACTGCATCGCGTTTATAGATCTCCTGTTCAGTCAGCTGAGCTAACATCCCAGTATATGTGATACACTGAAAGGAATCGGTGTCTTTTCTCAATGACATGTCAGTTTAGAGTAGTATGACACAACAAAGTTCTGCAGCTGCTTTGAACATGAATGTCCTGTGAATTTTGCTAAACTGCTGCATTTCAAATCCAATACGTTAAACACTGCTGGGCTGTTTTGGTCAAATTTTGACATTTGTGTTATTTAAATAAGACAGTGTAGCTACAACGTGATCTAAACCTGTCAATACTGCATCAATATATTAATGTTATACTGCAACACTTTGGCATTCTGTTATCACACAGCTTGGTGAACTTCTTGTTAAATAACTTGCACACCGTGTCCTGGTCTCCTGTCTGCTGTTTTAACAGGTTTTGACAGTGATCACTAGCCTAGCTGCGCTAGACAACCCACGGCAACAAATTTAATTCTCTGCCAGGGTGGGTCTCGTTACCCTCCATAAGGCTCGAGGCTGGATTCTCCTAAAACTGGCCGGACCAATCACCATGAAGTGTAGAGTCAGAAGGCGGGCGTAACTAAGTGACGACAGAGGCGACGATTCTGACAGAAACAACCGGCGCACAATAAACAGTTATCTTTGGACTCGGCTTTGGCCACAGCCCTTAAAGATTTGAAGCTAAAATTCAACTTGAAAGATAAACAAAGGACGGCACTGAAGTGTTTCATTGAGAAGAAAGACGTATTTGGACTTATGCCGACGGGATATGGCAAATCCTTAATATACCAGTTGGCTCCGCTGGTTGGGAAGCTAATGGGACTCAGCCACAATCCGGTGGCGCTCGAGGAACTACGTCAGCCTATTCGTTGCGCTGATTGGTTGTATACCTACCCAACTGCTGCAGAGTGATTTGATAGACAACCTTTTAGCCCGCCTCCCTCCCTGTCCAGCGGTCCTACACCCTTGTGCCTTCAGAACATGGGTCTAGCGCAGCTAGGCTAAGTGATCACAGCTCCACTAGTTCCAACCGTGGTTACGTGGTTTGCTTTCTTGTTGCCTGACAGCACATGACTCTTACGATGAGAATGCGACCTTTTTCCAGATATTTTTGTCAGAACCAAAATGAACAAAACAGCAGAAATCTCATTTTTAGAAGTGAAGTTGTTCCATTGTTTATTTCCTGGTTAGTCAGTAAGGGGTCCTGAAAAGCCACGCCTACGAAACATCTGTCTCAGAAACGCTGGAATCACCAGTTGATCGGATCAGCAGTTAATCTTGAACATCGGGTCCACCAGGCGTCTTCTCTTTATAAATGTCTATGTATGGGTCCACCGCTGCCAGCCATCTTTGGCGCATGCGCGTTTGGAGCAATCGGTGTTCGATTACCTTCCCCTGTGACCTATGTGACGTCATTCCAGTATTTTTCTGCTCGTACCCATAAACTTGAATTCGTCCTCACAGGGAAGACTTCGTAGTCGTAGAAATTAGAGTTGCACTCACAACTTTTAGGTTCATACTCGTAAAAACAATCCTAACCTTAAATTTATCAAACTCATGCATATGACAGCAGAACTTTGTGTACAACTTTTTTATTAACATACAAATGTTTAACATTACGAATACGAATGGTTAGAATCGTGGATGAATACTTTTGACAGTAATCTTACTCCATAGTTCCAGAGCACAAAGAATCTCACATGTCGATGTTTATTAAACTTCACATTTATATAATTTACTGCTCGTTGACCAATTAACATCTCAATTGCATGTTTAAAAACATGTCTTAGGGGCTGCACAGTGGCGTAGTGGTTAGCACTTTAACCTTGCAGCAAGAAGGTCCCCGGTTCAAATCCCGGCCTGGGATCTTTCTGCATGGAGTTTGCATGTTCTCCCTGTGCATGCGTGGGTTTTCTCCGGGTACTCCGGCTTCCTCCCACAGTCCAAAAACATGCTGAGGTTAATTGGTTACTCTAAATTGTCCGTAGGTGTGAATGTGAGTGTGATTGTGTGTCTGTATATGTAGCCCTGTGACAGACTGGTGACCTGTCCAGGGTGTCCCCTGCCTTCACCAGAGTCAGCTGGGATAGGCTCCAGCACCCCCCATGACCCTAGTGAGGATAAAGAGGTGTATAGAGGATGGATGGATGGATGGATGGATGGAAAAAGTGTCTTGTGAATTTTACTCTTTTAGACATTTTTTTTCATTCTTTTATTGTTTAGATATTTTATTATTTTTATCATTTCATTAATGAAAATGTTGAGATTTTTGAAATAATATTTTCTTTACATCATTGGGAGACTTTTTGAATGAGAACTCTTTTTTTTACATTCACGTGAAGAAGGAGAACATATGAGTAGAAGGTTTTATTCTGTATTTTCTGTGAATGTGTGTGTTCTGGATTGTTCCTGTAAAACCTCATACAGCTTGTTCTAGGATAAATCTGCTGATCTGTGGAGGTTTATCTGCGGTTCTGCTGCTGCAGGTTTCATTAAAGCTGCTGTTCTGTGGGTAAATCTGCAGCTCTGCATGTTCTAGGAGGAACACTAGCAGCTGACTGGCTTTTATTAAGACTCAGAATCAGAATGAGCTTTTCATGGAGCCTTGGCAGCGTCTCTATGAGAGCGTCTCTATGAGGGCAGCTTTGGAGGCGCTGTGGAACCTCTCAGTGTGCTCTCCACGTTCTCCAGAACAACGGCCCACAGAGCTTTTGTTGCTGCTGGTTGCACAACTCCAGCTGGATACCTGCAGCTCTAACTCCATCCAAGAGAGCAGGGATTAATGTCTCCTTCAACAAAACATCAAACACCAGCAGGAATATTAAACCTTTTAACTTATAAAACATTAAATCATTCCCTACAGAACGGTTCCTTAGAGAACACTGATGCAGGTTTTAATCCTCCGCTTCTTTATTCTGAACATAAACATCAGCAGAACATCTTTTCCTTCTCCAGACCATCCTGGATTCTCTGATAGATCTGACCAATCTCCTACCAACAATAAAGTTCACCCAGAAGGACCTTTTTAATGTTCTCTCCGTGTTTAGACACGACTTCCAATGACTGAAAAACTTCCAAATGAGATAAAAGTTGTCCAAAGTCAATCTTTTTTTTTCAAGAAGGCTTGAAATTTGTCTCAAATTATTATTAATATTATCATTGTTCAAAATGTCATTTAAATCATCCAAAATGACTTGAAAATTGTTTAATAACTCAAAAATTGTCCAAAATATTTTTAAAAATTCTCAAAATGACATAAAAATCATTGAAACCATTCAAAAATGCCCAAAATGAACAAATCATACACACGTGGACAAAATTGTTGGTACCCCTCAGTTAAAGAAGGAAAAACCCACAATTCTCACTGAAATCACTTGAAACTCACAAAAGTAACAATAAATAAAAAATTATTGAAAATTAAATAATCAAAATCAGCCATCACTTTTGAATTGTTGATTAACATAATTATTTAAAAAAACAAACTAATGAAACAGGCCTGGACAAAAATGATGGTACCCATAACTTAATATTTTGTTGCACAACCTTTTGAGGCAATCACTGCAATTAAACGATTTCTGTATTTGTCAATGAGCGTTCTGCAGCTGTCAACAGGTATTTTGGCCCACTCCTCATGAGCAAACAGCTCCAGTTGTCTCAGGTTTGATGGGTGTCTTCTCCAAATGGCATGTTTCAGCTCCTTCCACATATGTTCAATGGGATTCAGATCTGGGCTCATAGAAGGCCACTTTAGAATAGTCCAACGCTTTTCTCTCAGCCATTCTTGGGTGTTTTTGGCTGTGTGTTTTGGATCGTTGTCCTGTTGGAAGACCCATGACCTGCGACTGAGACCAAGCTTTCTGACACTAGGCAGCACATTTCTCTCCAGAATGCCTTGATAGTCTTCAGATTTCATCGTACCTTGCACACTTTCAAGACACCCTGTGCCAGATGCAGCAAAGCAGCCCCAAAACATTACTGAGCCTCCTCCATGTTTCACCGTAGGGACAGTGTTCTTTTCTTCGTATGCTTGGTTTTTGAGTCTATGAACATAGAGTTGATGTGCCTTACCAAAAAGCTCCAGTTTGGTCTCATCTGTCCAAAGGACATTCTCCCAGAAGCTTTGTGGCTTGTCAACATGCATTTTTGCAAATTCCAGTCTGGCTTTTTTATGAGTTTTTTTCAGCAGTGGTGTCCTCCTTGGTCGTCTCCCATGAAGTCCACTTTGGCTCAAACAACGACGAATGGTGCGATCTGACACTGATGTACCTTGGCCTTGGAGTTCACCTTTAATTTCTTTGGAGGTTGCTCTGGGCTCTTTGGATACAATTCCAACGATCCGTCTCTTCAATTTGTCATCAATTTTCCTCTTGCGGCCACGTCCAGGGAGGTTGGCTACTGTCCCGTGGGTCTTGAACTTCTGAATAATATGAGCCACTGTTGTCACAGGAACTTCAAGCTGTTTAGAGATGGTCTTATAGCCTTTACCTTTAAGATGTTTGTCTATCATTTTTTTTCGGATGTCCTGGGACAATTCTCTCCTTCGCTTTCTGTTGTCCATGTTCAGTGTGGTACACACCTTTTCACCAAACAGCAGGGTGACTACTTGTCTCCCTTTAAATAGGCAGACTGACTGATTATGAGTTTGGAAACACCTGTGATGTCAATTAAATGACACACCTGAGTTAATCATGTCACTCTGGTCAAATAGTTTTCAATCTTTTATAGAGGTACCGTCATTTTTGTCCAGGCCTGTTTCATTAGTTTGTTTTTTTAAATAATTATGTTAATCAACAATTCAAAAGTGATGGCTGTTTTTGATTATTTAATTTTCAATAAATTTTTATTTATTGTTACTTTTGTGAGTTTCAAGTGATTTCAGTGAGAATTGTGGGTTTTTCCTTCTTTAACTGAGGGGTACCAACAATTTTGTCCATGTGTGTATACTAAAATGGCTGAAAAATTATGAAAATCTGTTCAAAAACACTTAATATTATTTAAAATTATTCAAGATATCTCCAAAATGTACTAAAATGTGTTCAGAATGACAAAAGCCTGTTGAGACCAACTCAAAAAATGTTCAAAATTACGGTAAAACTTCTCCAAAATGACTAAAAGTTATCATGAAAATTACCAAAAACTTCCGAAAAATAATTCTGCTGACCAGAAACCAGATCCAGTGTTCAGACTGAGACTCCTGGATGGATCTAAACTGATCTGGAGTCAGTTTTTTCCAGAACTCAGATGTTTCTCCTCCTAAATGCCATGGTTTTGTCTGCTGGACTGAAGAAGTTCTGAAAAAGTCCATTAAGAAGTGATAAATCTGGACCCACCTCTATGGACTTCAAGGACCTGGAATGTTCTAAGTGAGACTGAACTTAAAGACTGGAAGCAGGAAAGGAGAACGTCCTTTGGAGAAAGTTCTGAGTAGACCTACTGACAACTGGAGAAAGTTCTAGAGCAGAGGAGATCTGCTCTAGAACTTTCTTCAAGGGACGTTCTCTTCTATGGACTTCAAGGACCTGGAACTCTGGAGATATTTCCAGTATGAAGTCAGAACTCTGATCATTGATAAAGTTCGTGAAGATGAAGAACCTGATGTTCTTTGTGGTCATTCTGCTTCTTTTAATGGAGAAATGTGTCTTTCTGTGATATATTCACCTATGTTTGTGATGATTTGCGGTCATTTGTAGGTTTTTTTTTTGCATCTTTGCACTGATTTTGCATCATTCAGTGGAAATTTTGTGTCTCCTTATGGTATATTTACCTCTTTTTGTGCTGATTCGCATTTCTTTGTGGTAATTTTGGCCCTTTTTTGGTGATTTGCTCTCTTTTTGTGATAGTTTTGCAGCTTTTTAGTTATTTTGTTGTCAGTTTTTACCAGAACTCAGATGTTTTTCCTTCTAAATGTCATGGTTTTATCTGGTGGACTGATGAAGTTCTGATGAAGTTCATTAAAAAGTGATAAATATGGACCCGCCTCTGTGGCACTGTGGAGATATTCTCAGAATGAGTCTTGAAATATTTTCATGTGATTATCAGGGAAAGGACGGCTGGTTTCATGGAATAACTGCAATATTTTGTGGTTTTTGAGAACTTCACATCGTTTCTTTATTTCCTGGGAACCACATTGGATCTCCAGACTTCAGGGTTAAACAGCAACAGATTCTGGGTTCTTCTGGGTTTGTGGTTGAACTCTGAAGCTGCAGTGACTTTAATTAATGAGACTTCATCCCCAGAGTTGTTCACTGGGAGGTTTCCATCTCCAGGTCCTGGAGGAGGAAAGACCTCCACATGTGAGTCTGTCTTTAATGAGAGATGTTTCTGCACTAATTAGCTCTCTCCCCTACTGCTCCATCAAAAGCTCCACAAACCACCAAGAATGTCACATCAGGATTCCAGAACATCAGCAGAAGCCTCCAGAAGAGCCAGAGGTGCACCACAGCTGTATACTGCAGTATCCAGGAGGAGAACTCTGTGAATTCTCCTGACAGCATTTTATTTCTTCATCTGGTGCTTCGTGAAGCAGAATGAACCCAACCAGATCACCTCCATGTTCTCACGTTAACATTCATCTTCTCGCATGTCCTGTTTTTATTCTTTGATCTCTCGAACTTCGTCCATCTTTCTCCATGTTTCTGGGTTCTTCAGTATGGAAGCGAATGTGACTCAAATCTCAAATTAGCAGAAATGCGTTTGCATTTCAAAGTCATGGCTGCACTTTTTGACTCAAAACTAAAATGAAAAAGCAATATTCCAAAATGCAATTTCATTTTCTTCTTCAGCACTGCTCATTCTGTGACTAAATGAAAAGCAAAGCAAACTCAGAAATGCTTTTTCGTTTTCACGCCCCGCAAAAAGTGTCTCATAATTCAAATGCAAATGCATTCTCAAGTGGCGCAGGAAAGTGACGTCATGGACCCCCCCTCGTTCTTGCCCCTTCTGCTTTTTACGGTATTTTAACCAATGCCGGCTCATTGCGCTGCTTTTAATTGCACACTACGTCAAACGTTGGAGACAAGGAAACTTGGAATAACTTTCCATAGGTAAGATTTTTTTTGGTTCTTTTTCATTGTTAAATCTTGTTCAGAGTCTATGAGAGCTAACCAGTTAGCCGCTAGCAAAACACGAACGCAAGCTAACAGCTGGACAACCAAACACCAGACGATTATTAGTAGCTGTAGTACAGCTGTACAAGCAGTAGTAGTAGTAATACTAAAAGTACACGCAGCAGTAATAGTATAAATAGCTGTTAGAGTAGTAGGTAGTAGTGGGTTCTGTAAAGCGTCTTGAGACGATTTGACTGTAATTGACGCTATATAAATAAAATTGAATTGAATTGAATTGAATTGAATTGAATTGAAAAGTAGTAGAAGTGTCTGCATGTGTAATAGTATTACAAGTTGTAGTAGCAGTGACAGTATCAGCAGCAGTAGTTGGTGTATTACCACTAGTAGTCACATTACTATTAATACCACCAATACTACCAATAGTAGTTATAAAGCCTAACTCATATAAATCCAGATTAGCATCTATGTTCTTCCTCCAAACCCATTTTATGATTGGGATTACAGACAATTCTTTAGGACTGCTCTCACATAATTGAAATGTTACTAAACAATGTTATACTGATCAAATTAAATAACTTTGGTCTCCAGAATATTGGCTACTTCTGTTCTTTGTCCTTAATTTAGTAGCATGATTTATTTGTAGATATGTTGTTGTGTACAGACTTGTATACTTTTTTGTCTATTGTTTTTACTCCATGTAGGTTTCCCAAAGACTTTCTGAGGAGGAAGTCACATAGTGTCAGAGTCACACCCACCCACTTACTTAAAAATACAGACAACTGAACATCTGACTGTAGAATAGTTTGCAAACAAGGTTATTCACAGTTTAAGCAGTTTGGGTTCATTATCAACAGATATGCATCAAAATAGGAGTTTTGTTGAAGAAAGGTTGGAAGAAATTTGAAGGAAGAAAACCTCTTGACCTCTTTTTCCGTTTTGATTTTGAAGGTGATGTGATGTGTGCCGTTCAAGCTTGGTCAGAGATGCTGTACCATCATTTAACGAAAGCTCCCACCTTCTAGCTGTGAAAAACAATGGAGGCCTACTGATTCATCACACGGCACAGTGAAGGTTTGATTCTATAGTCTTGTTTTTTTATCTTTGCATGTTAAAGTTGCTTTGTTCTTTGTTTTCTCTGTACTGTAAACTGTCTTTTAGCACAAAGCGCTATATAAATATAATTATTTTATTATTGAGAGTTGCAGAGGGTGATTCTCCAGGCATCAACAAAACAAGCTCCAAAGGTGTCAACAGTCACATCGTCTGGGAGGAGATTGGAACGGAGGATGTTTTTCTGCTTGGGGAGCACATTGAAGAAACACATCTTTCCAGCTTGTTGTCATTGGTTGTGTTTGCCAAACTTACCTGTACCTTGACCTGCAGAAAGGGAGCAGGAGAAAGAAGCTCTGCAAAACAGTCCTTTCATCGGTTTTAGCTGTAAAACGTTTGTACGTGTGTAAATGTGGTTTGTGGCAGGGATGTCATGTTCTTAATACAATAACATCATCATCAAACAACAAAGCCATAAAAATTTCAGACTTGTTTATTAAAGTACTGTTTGAGTTCATTTTCAAAGTATTTTCCATTTGGTTTTTCTTTGCCCATTTCGTTTTGTGAATATGAAATTTGCCCAGCATGATGATAGTCTGCAACAAAAGGGAAAGGCTGTAAGGTATGGAGGGATTTTCAAAGTAAAAGAGGATGTGGCTCTCCTGGAGGCTGATCCTGTGTCTGGTTTTGTTCTGGATTAGGTTTTGTAGATGATTCCAGAGGTTTTTACTGTATGAGCATTGATAAAAGAGGTGGATGATGGTTTCTGGTTCTGTTTGGCAAAAGTCACAGTTATAGTCTATTTAATTTAAACCTCTCCAGGTTTTTTTTTACGGATATACATTGTGACAGATTCTGTCTGATATTTCTTTGACCTTATTGTGAACGAGCAGCTTCTCTCCAACCAGCCAGTTTATTTCCCCGTACAGTGAACTCCAGGAAGAGTTGGCTGCCGGTCGATTGGAGGGTTGAATGAGATTCCTGATGAATTTATTTGAGCAGACTTTGGTTGTTATCTGTGTTATGGATGAATAATTTGGCCTCATTTTTCTGAGTCAGAGGGTGGAACCTTTCAGGAGCTGCAGAATTTCTATTGGTATTGTGTTGGAAATTGTAGTGTATTCTGTTTGTGAGATGGTATTTGTTAATAAACTGGTTGTACGGTAAGATTTGTCCTTTTTCATCGATTAACTGATTGACCCATAATAGTCCCTGATCAAAGCAAGATTTGGACAATATGGTTTAGTTTCTGTGTAAGTTGTGTTGTTTCTGTGCATGTTGTGTTGTTTCTGTATATGTTGTGTTGTTTCTGTATATGTTGTGTTGTTTCTGTATATATTGTGTTGTTTCTGTGCATGTTGTGTTGTTTCTGTATATGTTGTGTTGTTTCTGTATATGTTGTGTTGTTTCTGTATATGTTGTGTTGTTTCTGTATGTGTTGTGTTGTTTCTGTATATGTTGTGTTGTTTCTGTATATGTTGTGTTGTTTCTGTATGTGTTGTGTTGTTTCTGTATATGTTGTGTTGTTTCTGTATGTATTGTGTTGTTTCTGTATATGTTGTGTTGTTTCTGTATATATTGTGTTGTTTCTGTATGTGTTGTGTTGTTTCTGTATATGTTGTGTTGTTTCTGTATATGTTGTGTTGTTTCTGTACATGTTGTGTTGTTTCTGTATATGTTGTGTTGTTTCTGTATGTATTGTGTTGTTTCTGTATATGTTGTGTTGTTTCTGTATATATTGTGTTGTTTCTGTATGTATTGTGTTGTTTCTGTATGTGTTGTGTTGTTTCTGTATATGTTGTGTTGTTTCTGTATGTGTTGTGTTGTTTCTGTATATGTTGTGTTGTTTCTGTATATGTTGTGTTGTTTCTGTATGTGTTGTGTTGTTTCTGTATATGTTGTGTTGTTTCTGTATATGTTGTGTTGTTTCTGTATATGTTGTGTTGTTTCTGTATATGTTGTGTTGTTTCTGTGCATGTTGTGTTGTTTCTGTATATATTGTGTTGTTTCTGTATGTGTTGTGTTGTTTCTGTATATGTTGTGTTGTTTCTGTATGTGTTGTGTTGTTTCTGTATATATTGTGTTGTTTCTGTATGTGTTGTGTTGTTTCTGTATATGTTGTGTTGTTTCTGTATATGTTGTGTTGTTTCTGTATATGTTGTGTTGTTTCTGTATATGTTGTGTTGTTTCTGTGCATGTTGTGTTGTTTCTGTATATATTGTGTTGTTTCTGTATGTGTTGTGTTGTTTCTGTATATGTTGTGTTGTTTCTGTATGTGTTGTGTTGTTTCTGTATATATTGTGTTGTTTCTGTATATGTTGTGTTGTTTCTGTATATGTTGTGTTGTTTCTGTATATATTGTGTTGTTTCTGTATATGTTGTGTTGTTTCTGTATATATTGTGTTGTTTCTGTATATGTTGTGTTGTTTCTGTATATGTTGTGTTGTTTCTGTATATATTGTGTTGTTTCTGTGCATGTTGTGTTGTTTCTGTATATATTGTGTTGTTTCTGTATATGTTGTGTTGTTTCTGTATATGTTGTGTTGTTTCTGTATGTGTTGTGTTGTTTCTGTATATGTTGTGTTGTTTCTGTATATGTTGTGTTGTTTCTGTGCATGTTGTGTTGTTTCTGTATATATTGTGTTGTTTCTGTATGTGTTGTGTTGTTTCTGTATATGTTGTGTTGTTTCTGTATATGTTGTGTTGTTTCTGTATGTGTTGTGTTGTTTCTGTATATGTTGTGTTGTTTCTGTATGTATTGTGTTGTTTCTGTATATGTTGTGTTGTTTCTGTATATATTGTGTTGTTTCTGTATGTGTTGTGTTGTTTCTGTATATGTTGTGTTGTTTCTGTATATGTTGTGTTGTTTCTGTATATGTTGTGTTGTTTCTGTATATATTGTGTTGTTTCTGTATGTGTTGTGTTGTTTCTGTATATATTGTGTTGTTTCTGTATATGTTGTGTTGTTTCTGTATATATTGTGTTGTTTCTGTATATGTTGTGTTGTTTCTGTATATGTTGTGTTGTTTCTGTATATGTTGTGTTGTTTCTGTATGTGTTGTGTTGTTTCTGTATATGTTGTGTTGTTTCTGTATATATTGTGTTGTTTCTGTATATGTTGTGTTGTTTCTGTATATGTTGTGTTGTTTCTGTATATATTGTGTTGTTTCTGTATATGTTGTGTTGTTTCTGTATATGTTGTGTTGTTTCTGTATGTGTTGTGTTGTTTCTGTATATATTGTGTTGTTTCTGTATATGTTGTGTTGTTTCTGTATATGTTGTGTTGTTTCTGTATGTGTTGTGTTGTTTCTGTATGTGTTGTGTTGTTTCTGTATGTGTTGTGTTGTTTCTGTATATGTTGTGTTGTTTCTGTATGTGTTGTGTTGTTTCTGTATATATTGTGTTGTTTCTGTATGTGTTGTGTTGTTTCTGTATGTGTTGTGTTGTTTCTGTATATATTGTGTTGTTTCTGTATATATTGTGTTGTTTCTGTATATATTGTGTTGTTTCTGTATGTGTTGTGTTGTTTCTGTATGTGTTGTGTTGTTTCTGTATATGTTGTGTTGTTTCTGTATATGTTGTGTTGTTTCTGTATATGTTGTGTTGTTTCTGTATGTGTTGTGTTGTTTCTGTATATGTTGTGTTGTTTCTGTATATGTTGTGTTGTTTCTGTATATATTGTGTTGTTTCTGTATATGTTGTGTTGTTTCTGTATATATTGTGTTGTTTCTGTATATATTGTGTTGTTTCTGTATATATTGTGTTGTTTCTGTATATATTGTGTTGTTTCTGTATATGTTGTGTTGTTTCTGTATGTATTGTGTTGTTTCTGTATATGTTGTGTTGTTTCTGTATATATTGTGTTGTTTCTGTATGTATTGTGTTGTTTCTGTATATATTGTGTTGTTTCTGTATATGTTGTGTTGTTTCTGTATATGTTGTGTTGTTTCTGTATGTGTTGTGTTGTTTCTGTATGTGTTGTGTTGTTTCTGTATATGTTGTGTTGTTTCTGTATATGTTGTGTTGTTTCTGTATGTATTGTGTTGTTTCTGTATATGTTGTGTTGTTTCTGTATATATTGTGTTGTTTCTGTATATATTGTGTTGTTTCTGTATATATTGTGTTGTTTCTGTATATGTTGTGTTGTTTCTGTATATGTTGTGTTGTTTCTGTATATATTGTGTTGTTTCTGTATGTATTGTGTTGTTTCTGTATATGTTGTGTTGTTTCTGTATATGTTGTGTTGTTTCTGTATGTGTTGTGTTGTTTCTGTATATATTGTGTTGTTTCTGTATATGTTGTGTTGTTTCTGTATATATTGTGTTGTTTCTGTATATATTGTGTTGTTTCTGTATATGTTGTGTTGTTTCTGTATATGTTGTGTTGTTTCTGTATATGTTGTGTTGTTTCTGTATATGTTGTGTTGTTTCTGTATATGTTGTGTTGTTTCTGTATATGTTGTGTTGTTTCTGTATATGTTGTGTTGTTTCTGTATATATTGTGTTGTTTCTGTATATGTTGTGTTGTTTCTGTATATATTGTGTTGTTTCTGTATGTGTTGTGTTGTTTCTGTATATGTTGTGTTGTTTCTGTATATATTGTGTTGTTTCTGTATGTGTTGTGTTGTTTCTGTATATGTTGTGTTGTTTCTGTATATATTGTGTTGTTTCTGTATGTGTTGTGTTGTTTCTGTATATGTTGTGTTGTTTCTGTATATATTGTGTTGTTTCTGTATGTGTTGTGTTGTTTCTGTATATGTTGTGTTGTTTCTGTATGTGTTGTGTTGTTTCTGTATATATTGTGTTGTTTCTGTATATGTTGTGTTGTTTCTGTATATATTGTGTTGTTTCTGTATATGTTGTGTTGTTTCTGTATATATTGTGTTGTTTCTGTATATGTTGTGTTGTTTCTGTATATATTGTGTTGTTTCTGTATATGTTGTGTTGTTTCTGTATATATTGTGTTGTTTCTGTATATGTTGTGTTGTTTCTGTATATGTTGTGTTGTTTCTGTATATATTGTGTTGTTTCTGTATATGTTGTGTTGTTTCTGTATATGTTGTGTTGTTTCTGTATGTATTGTGTTGTTTCTGTATATATTGTGTTGTTTCTGTATATGTTGTGTTGTTTCTGTATGTGTTGTGTTGTTTCTGTATATATTGTGTTGTTTCTGTATATGTTGTGTTGTTTCTGTATATGTTGTGTTGTTTCTGTATATATTGTGTTGTTTCTGTATGTGTTGTGTTGTTTCTGTATATATTGTGTTGTTTCTGTATATGTTGTGTTGTTTCTGTATGTGTTGTGTTGTTTCTGTATATGTTGTGTTGTTTCTGTATGTATTGTGTTGTTTCTGTATATATTGTGTTGTTTCTGTATATGTTGTGTTGTTTCTGTATGTGTTGTGTTGTTTCTGTATATATTGTGTTGTTTCTGTATATGTTGTGTTGTTTCTGTATATGTTGTGTTGTTTCTGTATATATTGTGTTGTTTCTGTATGTGTTGTGTTGTTTCTGTATATATTGTGTTGTTTCTGTATATGTTGTGTTGTTTCTGTATGTATTGTGTTGTTTCTGTATATATTGTGTTGTTTCTGTATATGTTGTGTTGTTTCTGTATGTGTTGTGTTGTTTCTGTATATATTGTGTTGTTTCTGTATATGTTGTGTTGTTTCTGTATGTGTTGTGTTGTTTCTGTATATATTGTGTTGTTTCTGTATATGTTGTGTTGTTTCTGTATATGTTGTGTTGTTTCTGTATATGTTGTGTTGTTTCTGTATGTGTTGTGTTGTTTCTGTATATATTGTGTTGTTTCTGTATATGTTGTGTTGTTTCTGTATGTGTTGTGTTGTTTCTGTATGTGTTGTGTTGTTTCTGTATATATTGTGTTGTTTCTGTATGTGTTGTGTTGTTTCTGTATATATTGTGTTGTTTCTGTATGTGTTGTGTTGTTTCTGTATATATTGTGTTGTTTCTGTATGTGTTGTGTTGTTTCTGTATGTGTTGTGTTGTTTCTGTATATATTGTGTTGTTTCTGTATGTGTTGTGTTGTTTCTGTATATATTGTGTTGTTTCTGTATATGTTGTGTTGTTTCTGTATGTATTGTGTTGTTTCTGTATATATTGTGTTGTTTCTGTATGTGTTGTGTTGTTTCTGTATGTGTTGTGTTGTTTCTGTATATGTTGTGTTGTTTCTGTATGTGTTGTGTTGTTTCTGTATATGTTGTGTTGTTTCTGTATATGTTGTGTTGTTTCTGTATATATTGTGTTGTTTCTGTATATGTTGTGTTGTTTCTGTATATATTGTGTTGTTTCTGTATATGTTGTGTTTGTTTCTGTATATGTTGTGTTGTTTCTGTATATGTTGTGTTGTTTCTGTATGTGTTGTGTTGTTTCTGTATATGTTGTGTTGTTTCTGTATGTGTTGTGTTGTTTCTGTATGTGTTGTGTTGTTTCTGTATGTGTTGTGTTGTTTCTGTATATGTTGTGTTGTTTCTGTATGTATTGTGTTGTTTCTGTATATATTGTGTTGTTTCTGTATGTGTTGTGTTGTTTCTGTATATGTTGTGTTGTTTCTGTATGTGTTGTGTTGTTTCTGTATATGTTGTGTTGTTTCTGTATGTGTTGTGTTGTTTCTGTATGTGTTGTGTTGTTTCTGTATGTGTTGTGTTGTTTCTGTATATGTTGTGTTGTTTCTGTATATATTGTGTTGTTTCTGTATATGTTGTGTTGTTTCTGTATATATTGTTTTGTTTCTGTATATGTTGTGTTGTTTCTGTATATGTTGTGTTGTTTCTGTATATGTTGTGTTGTTTCTGTATATGTTGTGTTGTTTCTGTATGTGTTGTGTTGTTTCTGTATATGTTGTGTTGTTTCTGTATGTGTTGTGTTGTTTCTGTATGTGTTGTGTTGTTTCTGTATATATTGTGTTGTTTCTGTATATGTTGTGTTGTTTCTGTATATGTTGTGTTGTTTCTGTATGTGTTGTGTTGTTTCTGTATATATTGTGTTGTTTCTGTATATGTTGTGTTGTTTCTGTATATGTTGTGTTGTTTCTGTATGTGTTGTGTTGTTTCTGTATATGTTGTGTTGTTTCTGTATGTGTTGTGTTGTTTCTGTATGTGTTGTGTTGTTTCTGTATATATTGTGTTGTTTCTGTATATGTTGTGTTGTTTCTGTATATGTTGTGTTGTTTCTGTATATGTTGTGTTGTTTCTGTATATATTGTGTTGTTTCTGTATATATTGTGTTGTTTCTGTATGTGTTGTGTTGTTTCTGTATATGTTGTGTTGTTTCTGTATATGTTGTGTTGTTTCTGTATGTGTTGTGTTGTTTCTGTATATATTGTGTTGTTTCTGTATATGTTGTGTTGTTTCTGTATATATTGTGTTGTTTCTGTATATATTGTGTTGTTTCTGTATGTGTTGTGTTGTTTCTGTATATGTTGTGTTGTTTCTGTATATATTGTGTTGTTTCTGTATATATTGTGTTGTTTCTGTATGTGTTGTGTTGTTTCTGTATGTGTTGTGTTGTTTCTGTATATGTTGTGTTGTTTCTGTATATATTGTGTTGTTTCTGTATATATTGTGTTGTTTCTGTATGTGTTGTGTTGTTTCTGTATGTGTTGTGTTGTTTCTGTATATATTGTGTTGTTTCTGTATATATTGTGTTGTTTCTGTATATATTGTGTTGTTTCTGTATATATTGTGTTGTTTCTGTATGTGTTGTGTTGTTTCTGTATATGTTGTGTTGTTTCTGTATATATTGTGTTGTTTCTGTATATATTGTGTTGTTTCTGTATGTGTTGTGTTGTTTCTGTATGTGTTGTGTTGTTTCTGTATATGTTGTGTTGTTTCTGTATATATTGTGTTGTTTCTGTATATATTGTGTTGTTTCTGTATGTGTTGTGTTGTTTCTGTATGTGTTGTGTTGTTTCTGTATATATTGTGTTGTTTCTGTATATATTGTGTTGTTTCTGTATATATTGTGTTGTTTCTGTATATATTGTGTTGTTTCTGTATGTGTTGTGTTGTTTCTGTATATGTTGTGTTGTTTCTGTATATATTGTGTTGTTTCTGTATATATTGTGTTGTTTCTGTATATATTGTGTTGTTTCTGTATGTGTTGTGTTGTTTCTGTATATGTTGTGTTGTTTCTGTATATATTGTGTTGTTTCTGTATATATTGTGTTGTTTCTGTATATATTGTGTTGTTTCTGTATATATTGTGTTGTTTCTGTATATATTGTGTTGTTTCTGTATGTATTGTGTTGTTTCTGTATATATTGTGTTGTTTCTGTATATGTTGTGTGTTCTGTATATGTTGTGTTTCTGTATATGTTGTGTTGTTTCTGTATATGTTGTGTTGTTTCTGTATATGTTGTGTTGTTTCTGTATATGTTGTGTTGTTTCTGTATATATTGTGTTGTTTCTGTATATGTTGTGTTGTTTCTGTATATGTTGTGTTGTTTCTGTATATGTTGTGTTGTTTCTGTATGTGTTGTGTTGTTTCTGTATGTGTTGTGTTGTTTCTGTATATATTGTGTTGTTTCTGTATATGTTGTGTTGTTTCTGTATGTGTTGTGTTGTTTCTGTATATGTTGTGTTGTTTCTGTATATGTTGTGTTGTTTCTGTATGTGTTGTGTTGTTTCTGTATATGTTGTGTTGTTTCTGTATATGTTGTGTTGTTTCTGTATGTGTTGTGTTGTTTCTGTATATATTGTGTTGTTTCTGTATATGTTGTGTTGTTTCTGTATATGTTGTGTTGTTTCTGTATATGTTCTGTTGTTTCTGTATATGTTGTGTTGTTTCTGTATATATTGTGTTGTTTCTGTATATATTGTGTTGTTTCTGTATATATTGTGTTGTTTCTGTATATGTTGTGTTGTTTCTGTATATGTTGTGTTGTTTCTGTATATGTTGTGTTGTTTCTGTATATGTTGTGTTGTTTCTGTATATGTTGTGTTGTTTCTGTATGTGTTGTGTTGTTTCTGTATATGTTGTGTTGTTTCTGTATATATTGTGTTGTTTCTGTATATATTGTGTTGTTTCTGTATATGTTGTGTTGTTTCTGTATATATTGTGTTGTTTCTGTATGTGTTGTGTTGTTTCTGTATGTGTTGTGTTGTTTCTGTATGTGTTGTGTTGTTTCTGTATATGTTGTGTTGTTTCTGTATGTGTTGTGTTGTTTCTGTATATGTTGTGTTGTTTCTGTATATATTGTGTTGTTTCTGTATGTGTTGTGTTGTTTCTGTATGTGTTGTGTTGTTTCTGTATGTGTTGTGTTGTTTCTGTATATATTGTGTTGTTTCTGTATATGTTGTGTTGTTTCTGTATATGTTGTGTTGTTTCTGTATATGTTGTGTTGTTTCTGTATATGTTGTGTTGTTTCTGTATATATTGTGTTGTTTCTGTATATATTGTGTTGTTTCTGTATATATTGTGTTGTTTCTGTATATGTTGTGTTGTTTCTGTATATGTTGTGTTGTTTCTGTATGTGTTGTGTTGTTTCTGTATATGTTGTGTTGTTTCTGTATATGTTGTGTTGTTTCTGTATGTGTTGTGTTGTTTCTGTATATGTTGTGTTGTTTCTGTATATATTGTGTTGTTTCTGTATATATTGTGTTGTTTCTGTATATATTGTGTTGTTTCTGTATATATTGTGTTGTTTCTGTATGTGTTGTGTTGTTTCTGTATGTGTTGTGTTGTTTCTGTATGTGTTGTGTTGTTTCTGTATATGTTGTGTTGTTTCTGTATGTGTTGTGTTGTTTCTGTATATATTGTGTTGTTTCTGTATGTGTTGTGTTGTTTCTGTATGTGTTGTGTTGTTTCTGTATATATTGTGTTGTTTCTGTATATATTGTGTTGTTTCTGTATATATTGTGTTGTTTCTGTATGTGTTGTGTTGTTTCTGTATGTGTTGTGTTGTTTCTGTATATGTTGTGTTGTTTCTGTATATGTTGTGTTGTTTCTGTATATATTGTGTTGTTTCTGTATATATTGTGTTGTTTCTGTATATATTGTGTTGTTTCTGTATATATTGTGTTGTTTCTGTATATGTTGTGTTGTTTCTGTATGTGTTGTGTTGTTTCTGTATATATTGTGTTGTTTCTGTATATATTGTGTTGTTTCTGTATATATTGTGTTGTTTCTGTATATATTGTGTTGTTTCTGTATGTGTTGTGTTGTTTCTGTATGTGTTGTGTTGTTTCTGTATATGTTGTGTTGTTTCTGTATATATTGTGTTGTTTCTGTATATATTGTGTTGTTTCTGTATATATTGTGTTGTTTCTGTATATATTGTGTTGTTTCTGTATATGTTGTGTTGTTTCTGTATATATTGTGTTGTTTCTGTATATATTGTGTTGTTTCTGTATATATTGTGTTGTTTCTGTATGTGTTGGTTGTTCCATGTGTAGCAGCTGGTTGGTGAGAAGCTGTTTGTAGATCCGCCTCCAGGAGACCAACGCCTGTTTATGGAAGTTTGATCATTGAATTGGTATTTTGTCAATTTTATAATGACATTTGAGTAAAAAATGAATTCCTCCTAATTTTTTGAATAAATAATTTGGTATTGCATTCCACATTTTAACATTTTCTCTGATGAGGCGACATAACCAGTTAATTCTGAACATATTATTCATTGTTTCTAAACTTAAAACTTCCAGCCCTCTATTTCCCCTCTGGGTACAGAGAATCTCTTTTTAGATTATATATATATATATACACATATAACAAGGAGCTAGACTAGAACAGGATACAGTTTATTTACATTTACCATACACAGGTACATTGTTGTGTGTTTCCCTGAGTCAGTAACACTTCACACCCCACCCTGTCAAACTCATCAGGTTTAACATGTTTGCTGCAGAGCACCGACTCATCACTTACAGCAAACACCCCCCCCCCCCCCTCCTCAGAGCTGCTTCCTACTTCCTCCTCAGAAAGTCTTTGGGAAACCTACATGGAGTAAAAACAATAGACAAAAAAGTATACAAGTCTGTACACAACAGCATATCTAAAAATAAATCATGCTACTAAATTAAGGACAAAGAACAGAAGTAGCCAATATTCTGGAGACCAAAGTTATTTAATTTGATCAGTATAACATTGTTTAGTAACATTTCAATTATGTGAGAGCAGTCCTAAAGAATTGTCTGTAATCCCAATCATAAAATGGGTTTGGAGGAAGAACATAGATGCTAATCTGGATTTATATGAGTTAGGCTTTATAACTACTATTGGTAGTATTGGTGGTGTTAATAGTAATGTGACTACTAGTGGTAATACACCAACTACTGCTGCTGATACTGTCACTGCTACTACAACTTGTAATACTATTACACATGCAGACACTTCTACTACTCTAACAGCTATTTATACTATTACTGCTGCGTGTACTTTTAGTATTACTACTACTACTGCTTGTACAGCTGTACTACAGCTACTAATAATCGTCTGGTGTTTGGTTGTCCAGCTGTTAGCTTGCGTTCGTGTTTTGCTAGCGGCTAACTGGTTAGCTCTCATAGACTCTGAACAAGATTTAACAATGAAAAAAGAACCAAAAAAAATCTTACCTATGGAAAGTTATTCCAAGTTTCCTTGTCTCCAACGTTCGACGTAGTGTGCAGTTAAAAGCAGCGCAATGAGCCGGCATTGGTTAAAATACCATAAAAAGCAGAAGGGGCCAGAACGAGGGGGGGTCCATGACGTCACTTTCCTGCGCCACTTGAGAATGCATTTGCATTTGAATTATGCATGAAAACGAAAAAGCATTTCTGAGTTTGCTTTTGCTTTTTAATTTAGTCACAGAATGAGCAGTGCTGAAGAAGAAAATGAAATTGCATTTTGGAATATTGCTTTTTCATTTTAGTTTTGAGTCAAATAGTGCAGCCATGACTTTGAAATGCAAACGCATTTCTGTAATGCTTTTGAATTTGAGTTTTGAGTCACATTCGCTTCCATACTTCAGGTGTTGGACACACCCACCTTCAGCTTGTCCAATAGATTTAAATCCCTGCTTAACTCATCATCCAGTGACAGTTATGCTCCTGGCTCACGTTCACATCTTCTCCAGAAATACTGAATCTGAAGGTCTCCATCTCCAACGGTTTGTTTCTGGAGATGCTGAACTTGTTTTTTGAGGTTCCAAATTATCCAGGAAACTTCAGGGTTCAGGTGAGACCTCCACCTGGAGCAGCTTGAAGATCTCCACTGAATCCTGAAGAAGCAGCTCCAGATCCTGAGTCTGCAGATCCAAACATCTCATCAGTTCATGGAGCTGAAGTTTGTGTTTCTGTTGTTACCTGGAAGTTTGTTTTTGTCCAACTATTGATCAGATCAGAGTTCTTCTGGACCTGCTGATGATCTGAGTCCGTAGATTTAGGATTACTTTGTTCTTCTTGTTCTCCAGAGAGGTTGTCCTGATCATGTTGTTGGTCTGAGGTTCTTCTAGCCGATCTAAGCGTTCAGTGTTTATCTGAATCGTCAGTTCTGTTCTGACTGAATCTTCTGTAAGAACCCTGTAGAGCAGAAACTCTCCCACAGCCTCTAATCCTGGTTTTCAGGTGACCCTGACACCAATCAGCTAATTCCTTTAACAACACTGAGCTTCACGTTCCACGTTCCACGTTCCACGTCCAGAATCTAATCACCAGAACTCTGATTCCTTAAACTGGAAAACATCAGGATGAAAAAAACTTGAACATCATCAGAACTTTAATAAACCAGGAGCTTTCTCTGCTGGAGGTGCTTTTACTGCAACCTGAAGGTCCTGAAGGTTCTGAACATCTCCATCTACTGAACCTGAACATCAACAGATTCAAGCTGAACTTCATCTTCTAGTTCTTTAAAATCTGCAGTTTTATGTCGATCTGTATCTTCTGATCTTCACCATTCAGCTTTTAGGTTCACAAAGCAACTCAACTATCACAGCAGAGGATGTTCTTCATCTGAAGTTCTAAAGTTCTCTCAGGGTTTAGAGATTGTTTAGATTATTCAGACAGGAAGCAGTGTTTTGAAGATCGACTGCAGAACTGAAGGAGTTTGTGGTCAGAAGCTGAAGTTCTGGTGGAGAAGAGAAGTTCTGGAGGTAGAACCTTCGGAACTGAACCTTCTGGAGGTAGAACCTGTAGAATAGAAGCTTCTGGAGGGGGACACCGTCTTTCGGCAGCAGGTGGACATGGAACGTGATCTCAGATCTAAACTCAGACGTCTTAATGAGACGTTCTTGCTGCTCCAACCCTCCTTGGTTCCTCCAGAGATGATTGGTGTTTGTGTGGCTGTGTCATTCCGTGGTGCGTTCAGGGACCAGATAGAGAAGATTAAGGGACCTCAACTCTGTAATTCAGGAGATGATTCATCAGAAACCGACCATTATGCTGTCAGACGAGCTGCTGGTCGAAGACGTGAAAAACAAAAGTGTCTGGAAGCCGGTCTGAACGCTGAAGCCTGGAGGATCTACGCTAAGCTGAATATTATTGGATGGAAATACGCAGGTGTAGATAAAGATGCTCCTCCTGAGCTTCATAATAAATGCATTAGATAAAGCTCCAGCAGCAGATGTTGGAGGAAAAACATTCATCTGTGAATATCTGTTTATCAGAAAGTAGTCGGTCACAAAAACGCGTTAAACACCAAAATAAAAGAGTCACTTATGGATGTGACAGAAGGAAACCTGCAGGAACGAGGGGGAACATCTGGAAAAATAATTCTACTCAACAAAACAACAGCAGAGATATAAATTCATGTATTTATAAAAGTCTGTGGATTCCATCAGAATGTCCAGAAGATGCTCAGAACCACAAAAACTTTATTGATCCTTGAAGACAAACAGCTTCTGATTAGCTGATCAGGATCTTTGGAGTTTAGAAGAAAAGGATCAAACTTCTAGAACCTCCAGACATTAGAGAACCAAAGTTCTTCTTCTAACCTGATGGTTATGTAAAGATTCATCACAACTTTAATGATCCAAACGTTCTGCTCAGGAAACGTCCAGCTGGAAGAACTCACCTGGCCTCAGGTAATTGTGACATCATAGGTCATGCGGCTGTTCAGACCAGTGTTTGGTGTCTGAGCTGATGGAGACTAGTGAGGCATTCAGGAACATCTGGAAGCTGCAGCATCAGTAGATATGATTTTAACTGAAAAGTTTGTTGAGCAGAAACGGGAGGAACTCAGAACTGAAGTAGCTGAAGTTAAAAATTAGATTCTGTTGGTTTAAATGAGCAGCATGAAGTCCTGAATGATCCAGAAGTTAAACTGTTTACTGCACGTGAGAAACAACTTGTTAGACTTGTTTTGTTTTATTTCTCTGCAGTTTTAGTTTTTCCAAATCATTTCAGTCGCTTGCTTGGTTTTCATGTTATTAATTCATTCATTCTATCCCATAAATGACAGGATTAGTGGATTTTATTATCATTATTCTGGAACAGTCTGCAGATCTCATCTTCTGCTTCTCTTCTGTCTTTCAGGGTTTGTCAGGAGTTGAAGACCTTCAGCTGATCGTTCTCCTGTTCCTCCAGAAATCTGTCCAGCTGAGCTGCTGTGGATCAGATGTTTTGCTGCTGTCTGAGGATGATCCTCGTCTCTTTTCTCTGACGGACTGAATGTCTGTTGATGAGGGAAGCTGCTTCTCAGCGTGACTCTAATTAGAGATAAATGATTACTTTTCTGTGGCTCCAACAGAATCTGGGACAAATTAAACCTTCAAATGACACAATTACAGAGTTAGAGTCAGAACGTGTTCACAGAGTTCATCTGCTGCAGACAGATGGACGTAACCTGGCAACAGCCAGATTGATAATTGTGTAGTACTTGATAGTACTCCACAATATCAATCTGGGACCGCTCCATGTAAATCCGTTCGGAGGAAAGAGGCACGGATTGGACAATGCAACAGTATGTCCCGCCTCTGACAGGTTTGTTTTTAGCCAATCGCGGGATCTTCACAACGAGCGGAGCCAATTGGTAGATTAAACTCTGACCAAAACCCGTAGGTAAAAAAGCACAAACATCTTTACCATCCAGAAATGCGCAAAGCGCCTCTCGTTGTTCTTCCTTCAAAGAAGCGATATGAGATTCAGCTAAAACTGAGTTAATAGCAGCATCTACACGATCGTTGTCCTCCGTTGCCGTGTTTGTTTTGATCTACTGGCGCTTGGTGTCGTCTTCACACCCGGATATCCCGCCCCACACACGAATGCTGCTGCGTGATTGGCCCGTGCCAACTTGGTGCTGTACGAAAAGTGAATGCGGGAACGGAGCAAGATGGTTTCTTGAGAGATTTGTGAACTCACAAATATCACGAGAACTCAACTTGCTGACAAAGTTAAGATGGACGGAAACCAACGAAGATCTGAATAGATCCTTCAGGACGGAGTTTACATGAATTTACACGTCAGCTGGAGATTAAAGAGTTCAGTGACCAGAACTGGTGGAAATACAGACGTCACTGAACCCCCTCACTATGGGGGGTCATGGGGGGTGCTGGAGTCTATCCCAGCTGACTCAGGTGAAGGCAGGGGACACCCTGGACAGGTCACCAGTCTGTCACAGGGCTACATATACAGACACACAATCACACTCACATTCACACCTACGGACAATTTAGAGTAACCAATTAACCTCAGCATGTTTTTGGACTGTGGGAGGAAGCCGGAGTACCCGGAGAAAACCCACGCATGCACAGGGAGAACATGCAGACTCCATGCAGAAAGATCCCAGGCCGGGATTTGAACCGGGGATCTTGCTGCAAGGTTAAAGTGCTAACCACTAGACCACTGTGCAGCCCTAGAATACAAAATCTAAATCAATGGCTGTGTCTGAAATGGCATACTAACGTACTACTCATACTAAGTGTGACGTCAAAATAAGTATGTAGTGCGTTCACATTAGATAATATGAAAAGACTGAGTACGCGAGAAATACCCGGATGTATACTATATCCGGAAAATTTTTAAGTATGCGCGGTGACCACACTAGTCATACTCAACCGCCCCATAATGCTTTGTGAGCTATCCACCGAAATGCAAGCCTCCACGGGATCTGTGGCCGGACTGCGGCGATTTTTATTTTATTTTATGTGGTTAAGTAGTCATCCTAATCACCCCACAGATTTGAGAAATAGGCGTTTTCTGACCAACGTTTTAAATTTGTCAGACGCCTCACAACGTGCTACTGAATGCTAGCAGCTAGTTCCAGCAGCTCGCTTTGCATACAGAACAAGTAGCAGCTACCTCCAGTAGCCTGCAGCTACAATTGAAACGATTCGCATAATCTGGCTAATAACTGCACGAGGAGTGCCGGCTTGAAATTGACACATTAATTATGCGACTGTTTGTTAGCGTAAAATCGACCTGAAGCCGGCATTCAACCGAGATATTTAATAGCCGTACTTCCGGTTTTTGTCATCGGAGGTTTGAAATGCATTATGGGAAACGGAGTAGTATACTACAGTGTGATCGGTCGGCATTCTAATCATACTTATAGTGCTTAGTAGCCTAGCCGCGCTAGACAACCCACGGCAACAAATTTAATTCTCTGCCAGGGTGGGTCTAGTTACCCTCCATAAGGCTCGAGGCTGGATGCTCCTAAAACTGGCCGGACCAATCACCATGAAGTGTAGAGTCAGAAGGCGGGCGTAACTAAGTGACGACAGAGGCGTGACGATTCTGACAGAAACAACCGGAAACAATAAACAGTTATCTTTGGACTCGGCTTTGGCCACAGCCCTTAAAGATTTGAAGCTAAAATTCAACTTGAAAGATAAACAAAGGACGGCACTGAAGTGTTTCATTGAGAAGAAAGACGTATTTGGACTTATGCCGACGGGATATGGCAAATCCTTAATATACCAGTTGGCTCCGCTGGTTGAGAAGCTAATGGGACTTAGCCACAATCCGCCGGTGCTCTAGGAACTCCGTCAGCCTATTCGTTGCACTGATTGGTTGTATACCTACCCAATTGCTGCAGAGTGATTTGATAGACAACCTTTTAGCCCGCCTCCCTCCCTGTCGAGCTTCCCTAGACCCTTGTGCCGTAAGAAACATGGGTGTAGCGTGGCTAGGCTAAGTGCTTAGTATACAGTATATACTCATTGAGTATGTAGTACGTTAGTATGCGATTTCGGATACAGCATATATGTGTGTGTAGAAAATAGACTGAGATTCAAAGGATTTATTGAGTTTCGTGTGTATTTCAGCTTCATAATTAATATTTCTGTACAGTTCTGGCCTCATTAAGTGTTCTAGTCAGGTCATTTATAGAAGTTTATTGGGTTTTATTCCTTAAGGTTTGAAATATTTCAGTAAATTCTGTGAAAAATGAAGGATCCTCTTTCCTGAAGGCTGCTGGGTTGAATATAAAACTGATTTTATTCCACTATTTTACGTTCTGCTCACATGAAAACTGCTTGTCACCAGAGAAGATCAAACCCCAGAGCTGCTCTCAGACACAAACAAAAGAAAAACACTGTTTATTCCTGTCCACTTTATGTTGATCCTCCTCCTCCTTTCCCATCGCTGCCGACCAAACATCCATAATTACTGTTATTACCAACTAGATCACCGTGTGTCTGTCAGCAACCTGCACTTATCCTGCTGTCACCCTACCAGCAGACATCAACACAGTCAGCTCCTGTAGAACCTCCAACCTTTTTCTGCTTCTTCATCCTCCCAGTAGACATCACAGCTCCTGGTTCTACATCTACAGAACCTCCACAGTTATTCTGCTTCATCTGTAGAACCTTCAACCTTATTCTCTACTCTAATTACATTCCATCCCGCTGGTCAGTGTATTATTATTATTATTATTATTATTATTATTACTGTGATTATTATTAGTAGTAGCAGTAGTAATACTAATAGTAGTAGTGGTGGTAGTAGTAGTATTAGTAGTACTGCTAGTAGTAGAAGTATGACTCCTACTAATAGTTCTGGTATTCCCTGACAGGCCTCCTCCCAGTCTGGCTAATAGGTGCTAATTACATTCCGTCCTGTGGTTCTGAGGAATGTTCTGTTATTGTGGCTCTCAGAACATCAGCACATTCTTCTGACTCGTCCAAACATCGTCCTGCAGCACAAAGCTGAGAATCTACAGCAGAGAAAGCAGCCCAAGGCCATGTCCTGACCCCAGGATGAGGAACCTGGTTAGATATCTGTGGATGGTTCCTGTGGTTCTCTGGAGGTTCTCATGTTTGTTAGAACGGTCCTACATTAAACTGGTTTCTCACTGAGACAGAATCAACTGGAACATCTGAAGCTGTGAAATATCTGAATCTGTGATGAAAATACAGACACCTAAAGCTGTGATGGTGGAATCTAGTTGGAAACGGAAGACTCTTCAGGATGTTGAGTCTTAAAAAGTTCAGATCTTCTGTTTCTGCCTCTAAACATTCAGTGAGTTAATGTGATCTCAGAAGAAGCTGATAGAGACACCCATAGAAACACCAATAAAAGCTGATAGAAACACCGATACAAGCTTTCTGCCAGAAACACCGAAACAAGCTGTCAGAAACACCGATACAAGCTGATAGAAACACCGATACAAGCTGATAGAAACACCGACACAAGCTGATAGAAACACCGACACAAGCTGATAGAAACACCGATACAAGCTGTCAGAAACACCGACACAAGCTGATAGAAACACCGATACAAGCTGTCAGAAACACCGACACAAGCTGATAGAAACACCGATACAAGCTGATAGAAACACCGACACAAGCTGATAGAAACACCGACACAAGCTGATAGAAACACCGACACAAGCTGTCAGAAACACCGACACAAGCTGATAGAAACACCGATACAAGCTGTCAGAAACACCAATACAAGCTGATAGAAACACCGACACAAGCTGATAGAAACACCGACACAAGCTGATAGAAACACCGACACAAGCTGTCAGAAACACCGACACAAGCTGATAGAAACACCGATACAAGCTGTCAGAAACACCGATACAAGCTGATAGAAACACCGACACAAGCTGTCAGAAACACTGATACAAGCTGTCAGAAACACCGATACAAGCTGTCAGAAACACTGATACAAGCTGATAGAAACACCGACACAAGCTGATAGAAACACCGATACAAGCTGTCAGAAACACCGACACAAGCTGATAGAAACACCGATACAAGCTGATAGAAACACCGATACAAGCTGATAGAAACACCGACACAAGCTGTCAGAAACACTGATACAAGCTGTCAGAAACACCGATACAAGCTGTCAGAAACACTGATACAAGCTGATAGAAACACCGATTCAAGCTGTCAGAAACACCGACACAAGCTGATAGAAACACCGACACAAGCTGATAGAAACACCGATTCAAGCTGTCAGAAACACCGACACAAGCTGTCAGAAACACCGACACAAGCTGATAGAAACACCGATTCAAGCTGTCAGAAACACCGACACAAGCTGATAGAAACACCGACACAAGCTGATAGAAACACCGATACAAGCTGATAGAAACACCGATACAAGCTGTCAGAAACACCGATACAAGCTGTCAGAAACACCGATACAAGCTGATAGAAACACCGACACAAGCTGATAGAAACACCGATACAAGCTGTCAGAAACACCGACACAAGCTGATAGAAACACCGACACAAGCTGATAGAAACACCGATACAAGCTGATAGAAACACCGATACAAGCTGATAGAAACACCGATACAAGCTGTCAGAAACACCGATACAAGCTGTCAGAAACACCGATACAAGCTGATAGAAACACCGATACAAGCTGATAGAAACACCGATACAAGCTGTCAGAAACACCGATACAAGCTGTCAGAAACACCGACACAAGCTGTCAGAAACACCGACACAAGCTGATAGAAACACCGATACAAGCTGATAGAAACACCGACACAAGCTGATAGAAACACCGATACAAGCTGATAGAAACACCGACACAAGCTGTCAGAAACACTGATACAAGCTGTCAGAAACACCGATACAAGCTGTCAGAAACACTGATACAAGCTGATAGAAACACCGACACAAGCTGATAGAAACACCGATACAAGCTGATAGAAACACCGACACAAGCTGATAGAAACACCGACACAAGCTGATAGAAACACCGATACAAGCTGTCAGAAACACCGATACAAGCTGTCAGAAACACCGATACAAGCTGATAGAAACACCGACACAAGCTGATAGAAACACCGATACAAGCTGTCAGAAACACCGACACAAGCTGATAGAAACACCGACACAAGCTGATAGAAACACCGACACAAGCTGATAGAAACACCGATACAAGCTGTCAGAAACACCGACACAAGCTGTCAGAAACACCGACACAAGCTGATAGAAACACCGACACAAGCTGATAGAAACACCGATACAAGCTGATAGAAACACCGATACAAGCTGTCAGAAACACCGATACAAGCTGTCAGAAACACCGATACAAGCTGATAGAAACACCGACACAAGCTGATAGAAACACCGACACAATCTGTCAGAAACACCGACACAAGCTGATAGAAACACCGACACAAGCTGATAGAAACACCGACACAAGCTGATAGAAACACCGATACAAGCTGATAGAAACACCGATACAAGCTGTCAGAAACACCGATACAAGCTGTCAGAAACACCGATACAAGCTGATAGAAACACCGATACAAGCTGATAGAAACACCGATACAAGCTGTCAGAAACACCGATACAAGCTGTCAGAAACACCGACACAAGCTGTCAGAAACACCGACACAAGCTGATAGAAACACCGACACAAGCTGTCAGAAACACCGACACAAGCTGTCAGAAACACCGATACAAGCTGATAGAAACACCGATACAAGCTGTCAGAAACACCGATACAAGCTGTCAGAAACACCGATACAAGCTGTCAGAAACACCGATACAAGCTGTCAGAAACACCGATTCAAGCTGTCAGAAACACCGACACAAGCTGTCAGAAACACCGACACAAGCTGATAGAAACACCGACACAAGCTGATAGAAACACCGACACAAGCTGTCAGAAACACCGACACAAGCTGATAGAAACACCGACACAAGCTGTCAGAAACACCGACACAAGCTGTCAGAAACACCGACACAAGCTGTCAGAAACACCGATACAAGCTGATAGAAACACCGATACAAGCTGATAGAAACACCGACACAAGCTGATAGAAACACCGACACAAGCTGATAGAAACACCGACACAAGCTGATAGAAACACCGACACAAGCTGATAGAAACACCGACACAAGCTGTCAGAAACACCGACACAAGCTGATAGAAACACCGACACAAGCTGTCAGAAACACCGACACAAGCTGTCAGAAACACCGACACAAGCTGATAGAAACACCGACACAAGCTGATAGAAACACCGATACAAGCTGTCAGAAACACCGACACAAGCTGTCAGAAACACCGACACAAGCTGATAGAAACACCGACACAAGCTGATAGAAACACCGACACAAGCTGATAGAAACACCGACACAAGCTGATAGAAACACCGACACAAGCTGATAGAAACACCGACACAAGCTGATAGAAACACCGATACAAGCTGTCAGAAACACCGATACAAGCTGATAGAAACACCGACACAAGCTGTCAGAAACACCGATACAAGCTGTCAGAAACACCGACACAAGCTGATAGAAACACCGATACAAGCTGTCAGAAACACCGATACAAGCTGTCAGAAACACCGACACAAGCTGATAGAAACACCGACACAAGCTGTCAGAAACACCGACACAAGCTGTCAGAAACACCGATACAAGCTGTCAGAAACACCGACACAAGCTGATAGAAACACCGATACAAGCTGTCAGAAACACCGACACAAGCTGTCAGAAACACCGACACAAGCTGATAGAAACACCGACACAAGCTGTCAGAAACACCGACACAAGCTGATAGAAACACCGACACAAGCTGTCAGAAACACCGACACAAGCTGATAGAAACACCGACACAAGCTGTCAGAAACACTGACACAAGCTGATAGAAACACCGACACAAGCTGATAGAAACACCGAAATACACCTTAAATCCATCTTAAATCCACCTGAAACACACCTTAAATACACCTCAACTACACCTTCCAGTTCTATGCTTCTGCTTGGACGTTCTCTGGAGGTTTCTATTTGAACATTCTCTGTTCTGGAGGGTTCTACTAGAACGTATAATTTAACGGTCACATCCAGTAGAGAGTTCTGAACTGTTCTTCAGAATTTATCTTCAAACATCAACAGAGCAGCAGAAGTTCCATCAGCCGGAATAAATAAATAAATGTCCTCTGTTCCTGACCAGTAGAACCTTTACAGCAGATGTCATTTAATCGTGGTTTCTGAGATAGAAGCTGCTTTATTCATGGAACTCTAAGTGGAACCCAGAAGATCAGTTTCAAGTTTTTATTCCAAAAGTTTCCCAGAAGCAGTTGTAGAACCGATGGATGGAGGAATCGGAGAACAGAACCAGGTCCAACCGGATCTTCAGCTCAGTGCAATCTGGGCTGCTGTTGCCATGGAGACACTGTTGTTGGACTGAGGAGGTTCCGGTCTGACGGCCGAGTCAAAGGTCTGATCTCCTCCACAGACCTGCAGCCATCTGAGAACCAGAAAAACAGATCAGAAGAAAACAGTCCTGCAGCTTCACACGCTGGGAAACCTCTCACCTGAGGAGGTTCTACCTGCAGGACGCCGCTCGGGAACCGATCCGCTTACAGCAGAACACCCTGAGAACAAAAACACTGAAGACTGAGGAATGAAACGCTCTGCTCCAGGAAGAAAGTTTTGAAAGGAATTTACTGAATTCAAGCCTAAAATAATCAATAATCAACAGGTCCTGCCAGTCTTCATGTTTTAAATCAATAAGATCCAATCAGATTTTTTTTCAATAGTTTTAGATTCTGTTTCATGTTTTTGTTCATGAAGCAGTTCTAAAGGAATTAATTCAACTTTTGAATTTCAACGTTTAACTCCGCACTAATTATAACTAATAATAATGATAACGATAATAATCTGTAGCCCGTCTGTCTGTCTGTGTGTTCTCCATCTGCTGTCCTTCCTGTCAGCTCGGCTCTCTGTTTCCTTTCATTGTCTTCAGCAGCGTTCAGTCGTGGTTTTTCTGTGACGGGGCAGTCGGATTCGTCACTGATTGGAAGTAAACCTGACTCATGGCGTGATGTCACTTCCTGTTTTAGTCTCATCCCCGTGGAGACGAGGGTGAGGAACTGAGCTGAATAAAGTGTATTAATGTTTTTGCTGGATCTCATTTTATTCACTGAAGGTTCAGATGAGACTAAAACATTTGATCCAGTCTGATCCAGATCAGGGTCCAGCAGCAGGAAACCGGGTCCTGGTCTGATCCAGATCAGGGTCCAGCAGCAGGAAACCGGGTCCTGGTCTGATCAAGATCAGGGTCCAGCAGCAGGAAGGCCTGTCCCTCTGAGGGCCGGCGGTGCGAGATCACAGAGAGCAGATGCTCCTTCCGTCAACAAACAGCTCAGATCAGGTTCTGGCTGTTTGAGCAGATGTGTCAGAGCAAATAAACAGGAGGGAGAGTCCATTAAATCCAGATCTGCTCTGTGAGGAACAACAAAAACACAGAAGAACTGAAGAACCAGGTCAGACAGGTCAGAGAGAGAATCCAACCAGACGGACGCTCTGCAACCAGAAGAAACTCTGAGAGGCTCACTTTCTCTGGTGGTTTCTCTGAGCTGTGTTTCAGTGACAGTATTTCATCTGTTAGCATCAGTTAGCTTCAGTAGAGGACACATTTATAATTATTGAAGCTTCAAAATGGAAAAACAGCATAAAAGTGTCAAACTAGGGTGACATGGTGTCTCCATAAAGTCCCTCTGAGTTTATATATATATATATGGATGTTTTCATATTCAGACTTTAGTGGACATCTGACCAACGTTTAGGTTCTAACATCAGTAGAATCTGATGAAGGTTCCAGTTTTTAGGATATTTTGACATGAAAAATCGAATATGAGTCATTTTTTGTCTGATTTGTAGATACTTTTTTGACTTATTTTATGTTATTTGGGGCATTTTTAATGTTTTTGGACCCTTTTTTTAGTCATTGTGGACACAAAGAGCTTCTGTTAGCTTCTGCTAGAATCTGTTAGCTTCTTTTGGCTTCTGTTAGCTTCTGTTTCCATCTGTTAGCATTTGTTATATTCTGTTAGCTTCTGTTATCTTCTCTCCTGCTCTCTGTGCTCATTAAACTACATCTTAATCCCGCTGAACTCCAGTAAAGCTGCTCTCATTTCCAGATGTTTCTGTCGTCAGGCAGCAAAATGAGGATGAAACAGACCACATGCTAACATGCTAACATGCTAACCAGCAGTAGCTTCATTTAAAGACTGTTTTTATAAAAATATTCTGAATCACTACTGAGAATTCCCACAGATCAGAAGACTGATGTTCAGGGAGAACATTAGGAGAACGATAGGAGAATGTTAGGATAACTATTAAAGAGAAAACATCAAATAAGTCCAGTTTTTCAAATTAGGTTCTTTTGTTTTAATATTTTTATTCCAAATTTTCGTGTTGTTCCATAAATAAGAATGTTTCTTTGATGTTTGTGACACTAATCAGTTTTCATCTCAAACCATCAGATCTTCTGACTTTAAACTGTTTCATCGTCTTTGGCAGATTTTAGATGAAGAATGATTCTGAAACCTGCAGAAAACCTGCAGAAAACCTGGAGTTAAACTGCTGGGAGAGTTTCTCTGAGGCTGAAAACCCTCTGAGGTTCATTCTGGAGCTAAACACTAACCAGAGAACAGCTGAGCAGATACTCCAGATGTTTCACAGCGATTAGCAGCAGCTGATAGGAAACCTGTTTAAGTGGAACCTCAGAAATCAAAGGCTGGAGTTTAGTGATGAGGCTGCTGGAGATAAAATCTGAGACAAATGGAAGCAGATGCTGAGAGCTCAGAGGACTGTGGTGAGCAGAAACCTCTAATCAGCTTCAGAAACGTCTCGACATCATCCAGGAGGAGCCACAGTCATGAAGCTCCAACCACATCTCTGCTCCATCTGCTTTTAGTTCAGATCCAGTCTCACGAACTCCAAGACTCCTGATTCCTGCAGGTATGAAGTTCTGATGACCTGAAGGTCCAAACAGTGGAGGAACCTCATTTCAGTGATATCCAGTCATTTTTTATTAATAAGTGATTGTTTCCATAATAAATAATTAGGGAATTTATGAAGACATGGTCATAATGAACATACAAACATTAGTTTATTTACTTTTATTAAAACTGGATTCAGATATATCCCATGGACTTCAGAAGTCCCTCAGTTATAGATAGACCCAGATCATGTTGTTGTCATTTTCAACAAGTTTTATATCAGCTTGGATCTTTTTCCATCATTTTGGATCATTTTTGTGTCTTTAGGATAATTTTCGAGTCAAATTTCATGTCATTCTGGACTAATTTTCTGTAATTATGGATCATTTTCAAGTAATTCTGGATGGGTTAATATATAACTGCTGGACTTTTTGTATTATAGTCGACATTTTTGCTGTTTTCTGGCCTAAAACCAACATGGTCGCCTAAAACCAAACACCACATGGCATTTATTTTAGAGAAAGATTCTTCTAAATATTAGACATACAACTGAGTAAAGTCTAAAGTTATTTGTAAAGGTATTGTCGTAAACCTGTTGACTACTTTATACTAAATAAGTCAGAAAGCCTTGGAGTCTTCCAGTCTTTTCTTCAGGAGGAAATGACATCATGTGGAGCAGGTCATGTGATCTGGAATTAACAGGCTTCCTGGAGAGGTGGTTTTGTAATGGGGAACTTAGTGGAAAGGGATTTAATTTGTTATTTTACATATAAAATGTGACACATTGCCAAAAAAGAAATATCGGTCATTATTATCTGAACTTAATTAAAAGAACACAATCCATACTATTTCTGAATCAGCTCATTTTATTATTGTTTAGCTCATTAGAAGGTGGTTGGTGTTAAATTCAAATGGTTATTTAGTTGATATTGTAGTGATACAATTCTACAATTCTACAGTTTCATTATCAGACGCTTTTGTCCAAAGCGACGTACAACACAAGCAAGAATTCAGACATAAGGAAAAACCTGTAGTAAGTGCAAAAAGTGCAAAAAATGCTTCAAGTGTGATTGGTCAAAGGTGTTGCCATCAACTTGCAGAAGAAGTGCCAACCCCCCCCTTTTTTTGTGATAGCCAATCAGCCCTGTGCTTCGAGGTCACAGGGCTGCAGGCCAGCGGGGAAGAGATGACGCTCCGACAGTTCCTGGACTACTTTAAAAATGAGCATAAGTTGGAGATCACCATGCTTTCTCAGGGAGTGTCCATGCTCTATTCGGTTTTCATGCCTGCTGCCAAACTTAAAGAGAGGCTGGAGCCGCCGATGACGGAGATTGTGACGAAGGTGTCCAAAAAGAAGCTGGGCAAACACGTGAAAGCCCTGGTGTTTGAGCTATGCTGTAACGACCTTTCAGACGAAGACATGTAGTTCTCCTGTCAGACGTTCAGACAGTTTCGTCTGAACGTCTGACAGGAGAACCATCTGAACGTCTGACAGGAGAACCGTCTGAACGTCTGACAGGAGAACCATCTGAACGTCTGACAGGAGAACTGTCTCAACATCTGACAGGAGAACCGTCTGAACGTCTGACAGGAGAACCGTCTGAACGTCTGACAGGAGAACCGTCTCAACATCTGACAGGAGAACCGTCTGACAGGAGAACCGTCTCAACATCTGACAGGAGAACCGTCTGAACGTCTGACAGGAGAACCGTCTCAACATCTGACAGGAGAACCTTCTGAACGTCTGACAGGAGAACCGTCTGAACGTCTGACAGGAGAACCGTCTCAACATCTGACAGGAGAACCGTCTGAACGTCTGACAGGAGAACCGTCTCAACGTCTGACAGGAGAACCGTCTGAACGTCTGACAGGAGAACCGTCTCAACGTCTGACAGGAGAACCTTCTGAACGTCTGACAGGAGAACCGTCTGAACGTCTGACAGGAGAACCGTCTGAACGTCTGACAGGAGAACCGTCTGAACGTCTGACAGGAGAACCGTCTGAACGTCTGACAGGAGAACCGTCTGAACGTCTGACAGGAGAACCGTCTGAACGTCTGACAGGAGAACCATCTGAACGTCTGACAGGAGAACCGTCTGAACGTCTGGCAGGAGAACCTTCTGAACGACCTCAAAGTCCTGAAGTCCCAGCAGAGGTTCTTTAGTTCCTGCAGCCTCAGACAGAAACAGGTCGTCTGAATGTTGGATCCTGACGTTGACATTATCATACAACAGCTGTGATCTTCATCCTGAATGCTCCTGGTTCCTGCTTAGCTCGAATCTCCTCATGACTCGACTGATTTCAGGTTCTGACCAACTTCAGCTTCTCATCAGGAGAACAAACCACCTTTATTTCCTCACTCTGAAGACGTGCAGTCTGGTCTGTGATCAGAAACTAATAAAATGCAGCTCAGTTCTTCTGACTTTATTCTCTTTGTGGAGGTTTTTATTTCTGTCCTGCTTCAGGTTTCTGTGGCTTAAATTAATTAATTTAAACCTCTTTACTTCCTGTTTTACTGAGAATATTCTGTTTCTACATAATAAAGACATCGGGTTCTGTGAGAAAGTTCAGTGACAGTTATTATGGGATGGATTCATTTAAACATCTTTAAACCATCTGAGAAAACACAGAAACTTAAAGCATGGAGACAGAGGGAGCAGGAATCTTACTGATCGATTATCGATCAGCTATTGATCTGCCTGAATGTTTTCTAATGAATCCTTCTGCAGCTTCTTAATGTGAATATTTTGAATATTTTCTGTTTCTTTTCTCTGTGATGGTAAACTGAAGATCTTTGGACTCCACACGTTCAGAGTTTTATGATGTTTTAGAGACAATCAGCTGATTGATTGAAGCAGAAAGTAATCAACAGATCATTGTTAGTTGTGGGTTCTAGTTCTATTTCCACCCATGTGTCTAAAATACAGACTCGGGTTCTATCTTGAGATTACTGGTTTAAATTCTACGTCTCTGAATCAACTTAAATCTTCTGCTGTCTGGAATCCCATCTTTAAGCTGATATTTAAGGATAAACTCCCAGAGACGTAGACGTGGATGAAGAACGTTAAGTTCAGGGTTCTCTAGTTCTCTGTGATGTCCGTCCTGGTATTATTGTGAGAATGGAACATGGGAACGAGGGGAGCTTGGGAACCGCTGACGGCCTTTGTTCTCTGCTATTGTTCATCTTCAGGATGTCCTTCAGGAATGTTGGATGGGAGGTCAGAGGAACAGCTCAGTGTTTCTGTCTGGAAGGAAGCCAGAAGCTCTGAAGTCCCAGAACAGCTGCTAGAACCGGATTCTGTTGTTCCACCGAGAACAATCTGTCTATGTTCTGTTTACACCTGAGACCCTGTCTATGTTCTGTCTATTCCTAAATCCATAGTTTAGTTATTAACGGAGGATCCTCTATCCTCAGCTCGGCGACCCAAGGTTCATGAAAGTAGTTTTTAAATGTAAACGAAGCAGTAAACTAAAATAAAAAAGCAGAATGAAGTTCCCTCAGCAAATAGGAACCTGAATGCATGAAGGCAGTAAAGTAGATTAGAGAGAGGAGATAAAATATTTAATTCAGCGATGTTAATGAAGAATGGGTTCCATACTTCTAATAATTTAACCAAAAACCAATTAACTGTTTCTTGAAATATCTTCCAGCTCCTTCGACCTCCAGGGCCTGGATGAGTTCAGTTAGCAACGGGCACCATGAGCCAGCCCTCTGTGGAGGTTCATGACTTCTGACTAGAGCTCACATGTTTAAGACAAACTGGTTTGCCCTGTTTGTTGTTAAGGCTTGTTTTTTGTCTTCTGCTTTTGACATCATTTTAACGTTCTACTGGCTGATTCTAACGTGGTTCTACTGCAGCTTCAGAACGTTCTAATGGCAGATTCTAACGCGGTTCTACTGCAGCTTTAGAACGTTGTACTGGCTGATTCTAACGTGGTTCTACTGCAGCTTCAGAACGTTCTACTGGCAGATTCTAACGCGGTTCTACTGCAGCTTTAGAACGTTCTACTGGCGGATTCTAACACGGTTCTACTGCAGCTTTAGAACGTTGTACTGGCTGATTCTAACACGGTTCTACTGCAGCTTCAGAACGTTCTACTGGCTGATTCTAACGTGGTTCTACTGCAGCTTTAGAACGTTCTACTGGCGGATTCTAACGCGGTTCTACTGCAGCTTTAGAACGTTCTACTGGCGGATTCCAACACGGTTCTACTGCAGCTTTAGAACGTTCTACTGGCTGATTCTAACACGGTTCTACTGCGGCTTTAGAACGTTCTACTGGCTGATTCTAACATGGTTCTACTGCAGCTTTAGAACGTTCTACTGACTGATTCTAACGTGGTTCTACTGCAGCTTTAGAACGTTCTACTGGCTGATTCTAACGTGGTTCTACTGCAGCTTTAGAACGTTCTACTGACTGATTCTAACGTGGTTCTACTGCAGCTTTAGAACGTTCTACTGGCTGATTCTAACATGGTTCTACTGCAGCTTTAGAACGTTCTACTGACTGATTCTAACGTGGTTCTACTGCAGCTTTAGAACATTCTACTGGCTGATTCTAACACGGTTCTACTGCAGCTTTAGAACGTCCTACTGGCTGATTCTAACGTGGTTCTACTGCAGCTTCTACTGCAGCTTTAGAACATTCTACTGGCTGATTCTAACACGGTTCTACTGCAGCTTTAGAACGTTCTACTGGCTGATTCTAACGTGGTTCTACTGCAGCTTTAGAACGTTCTACTGGCTGATTCTAACGTGGTTCTACTGCAGCTTTATAACGTTCTACTGGCTGATTCTAACACGGTTCTACTGCAGCTTTATAATGTTCTAGTGGCTGATTCTAACACGGTTCTACTGCAGCTTTAGAACGTTCTACTGGCTGATTCTAACGTGGTTCTACTGCAGCTTTAGAACGTTCTACTGGCTGATTCTAACACGGTTCTACTGCAGCTTTAGAACGTTCTACTGGCTGATTCTAACACGGTCCTACTGCGGCTTTAGAACGTTCTACTGGCTGATTCTAACATGGTTCTACTGCAGCTTTAGAACGTTCTACTGACTGATTCTAACGTGGTTCTACTGCAGCTTTAGAACGTTCTACTGGCGGATTCTAACGTGGTTCTACTGCAGCTTTAGAACGTTCTACTGGCTGATTCTAACGTGGTTCTACTGCAGCTTTATAACGTTCTACTGACTGATTCTAACACGGTTCTACTGCAGCTTCAGAACGTTCTACTGGCTGATTCTAACACGGTTCTACTGCAGCTTTATAATGTTCTACTGGCTGATTCTAACGTGGTTCTACTGCGGCTTTAGAACGTTCTACTGGCTGATTCTAACACGGTTCTACTGCAGCTTTATAACGTTCTACTGGCTGATTCTAACACGGTTCTACTGCAGCTTTATAACGTTCTACTGGCTGATTCTAACACGGTTCTACTGCAGCTTTATAATGTTCTAGTGGCTGATTCTAACACGGTTCTACTGCAGCTTTATAATGTTCTACTGGCTGATTCTATCACGGTTCTACTGCAGCTTTATAACGTTCTACTGGCTGATTCTAACACCGTTCTACTGCAGCTTTATAACGTTCTATTGGCTGATTCTAACACGGTTCTACTGCAGCTTTATAATGTTCTAGTGGCTGATTCTAACGTGGTTCTACTGCAGCTTTATAACGTTCTACTGGCTGATTCTAACATGGTTCTACTGCAGCTTTAGAACGTTCTACTGGCTGATTCTAACGTGGTTCTACTGCAGCTTTAGAACGTTCTACTGGCTGATTCTAACACGGTTCTACTGCAGCTTTATAATGTTCTAGTGGCTGATTCTAACACAGTTCTACTGCAGCTTTATAATGTTCTACTGGCTGATTCTAACACGGTTCTACTGCAGCTTTATAACGTTCTACTGGCTGATTCTAACACCGTTCTACTGCAGCTTTATAACGTTCTATTGGCTGATTCTAACACGGTTCTACTGCAGCTTTATAATGTTCTAGTGGCTGATTCTAGCGTGGTTCTACTGCAGCTTTATAACGTTCTACTGGCTGATTCTAACATGGTTCTACTGCAGCTTTAGAACGTTCTACTGGCTGATTCTAACGTGGTTCTACTGCAGCTTTAGAACGTTCTACTGGCTGATTCTAACACGGTTCTACTGCGGCTTCAGAACGTTCTACTGGCTGATTCTAACACGGTTCTACTGCAGCTTTATAATGTTCTACTGGCTGATTCTAACGTGGTTCTACTGCAGCTTTAGAACGTTCTACTGGCTGATTCTAACACGGTTCTACTGCACCTTTATAACGTTCTACTGGCTGATTCTAACACGGTTCTACTGCAGCTTTAGAACATTCTACTGGCTGATTCTAACACGGTTCTACTGCAGCTTTAGAACGTTCTACTGGCTGATTCTAACGTGGTTCTACTGCAGCTTTATCATGTTCTACTGGCTGATTCTAACACGGTTCTACTGCAGCTTTAGAACGTTCTACTGGCTGATTCTAACACGGTTCTACTGCAGCTTTATAATGTTCTACTGGCTGATTCTAACGTGGTTCTACTGCAGCTTTATCATGTTCTACTGGCTGATTCTAACACGGTTCTACTGCAGCTTTAGAACGTTCTACTGGCTGATTCTAACACGGTTCTACTGCAGCTTCAGAACGTTCTACTGGCTGATTCTAACGTGGTTCTACTGCAGCTTTAGAACGTTCTACTGGCGGATTCTAACGTGGTTCTACTGCAGCTTTAGAACGTTCTACTGGCGGATTCTAACGTGGTTCTACTGCAGCTTTAGAACGTTCTACTGGCTGATTCTAACGTGATTCTACTGCACCTTTATAACGTTCTACTGGCTGATTCTAACACGGTTCTACTGCAGCTTTAGAACGTTCTACTGGCTGATTCTAACACGGTTCTACTGCAGCTTTAGAACGTTCTACTGGCTGATTCTAACGTGGTTCTACTGCAGCTTTAGAACGTTCTACTGGCGGATTCTAACGTGGTTCTACTGCAGCTTTATAATGTTCTACTGACTGATTCTAACACGGTTCTACTGCAGCTTTATAACGTTCCACTGGCTGATTCTAACATAGTTCTACTGCAGCTTTAGAACATTCTACTGGCTGATTCTATCACGGTTCTACTGCAGCTTCAGAACGTTCTACTGGCTGATTCTAACATGGTTCTACTGCAGCTTTAGAATGTTCTACTGGCTGATTCTGACATGGTTCTACTGCAGCTTTAGAATGTTCTACTGGCTGATTCTATCACGGTTCTACTGCAGCTTCAGAATGTTCTACTGGCTGATTCTAACACGGTTCTACTGCAGCTTCAGAATGTTCTACTGGCTGATTCTAACACGGTTCTACTGCAGCTTCAGAATGTTCTACTGGCTGATTCTATCACGGTTCTACTGCAGCTTTAGAACGTTCCACTGGCTGATTCTAACACAGTTCTACAGAATTCCACCAGTGCTCAGAGAGAACCTCCTAAAATAGGTAGCATAATAGAGTTTAAAGCAGCGTGTGACTGACCGTCTCCATGGCAACAGGCCGCTTTATGAACCGTCTATTGTTGGAGTGGGTTTATGGATTTCCTGAGTGGATCGGAGACAATAGAAGCCAGAGAGTTAAACTGGAGCTGCTCGGAAACATCTGGAAACATCTGTCCTCTCTGTGGTTTCCTCTCAGCTCTCTTCCCTGATAATGACGCCTGTCTACACCCTCATTTGTTCTCCGTGGTTCTCTGACAGAACCAGGCCTCCACATTACTCATGCTGTGGGACATAGCTGTGGACCACCTCAGATCTAAACATCAGGTCATATGACCTCCACCACCACCATTAGCTTTTAGGAGCTTCAGACCAGCACCACTTATGTCATCCTGAGTTTCCAAGAAGTGGATGTAAATCAGAGAGATGGATCAGCTGTGTGTGTTCCACAGGGATTAGAGGAACCAAACCTAATGTCAGGAACCTGAGGAGAACCTGCAGCTCTAAAATGAAGCAGATTCAGTTTAAAATGTGACTTTCTGTCTCTTTGTGGTTCCTGCTGGAGTCAGGGTGACTCATTTAGAAATTTCCCAACAAGACAGATGACCTGGAACAGCTCCTGTTCTACCAGACTGGATCTGACCAGGACCAGGACCAGGACCAGGACCAGGACCAGGACCAGGACCAGAATCAGAACCTGCTGTCATGTTGTGTGTGTGTTTGTGCAGCTGAAGGTGTTTATGAATGTTCTGCTGAGTCCACACAGGGATAATAACAATGATTTCTCTCTGATATCTCCTAAAATCTTTTAATTACCGTCGTCTGGATCTAAAGCTGCTGACGGATCCTCAACCTTCATTATGTTCACAGGGAGGGTTTGGTTCTCAGCTGCTCTTTGTTCACTGAAGGTTCTAACTAGAACCAAGCACAGAACAACTATTTTCAGTTCCAAAAAGAACCTTCTAGCTGAAGAAGCTCTTTAAAGAACCCTGAGAGAACCCCCAGAGAACCCTCCAACGACCATCAAAGCTTAGTCTCCCAAGAAAAAACGGATTGTTTGAGGAAACATTTCCAAATTTCTAGATCCCATGTTTGTCTCCTTCTGAGTCTTTTGGACATTCTCTGAGTCATTTAGGAGATTTTAATTCATTCTGGATAAATGAGGAGTCACTTTATGACCAGAAAGAGACAAAATCTGACTCCAAGGAGACACAAACAGATGAAAAACAGCACAAAAAGAGAAAACTAGAGTCAGAGTCACACAAACAGAGCAGAAAGACATAAACTGGGCTCAGACGGAACCAGTCTAATCCAAACTACCTGTTAAAGAAGCATTTAGTCCAAACTGATCAACTAAAACTGGATTAAACTTCACATCTGGATCATCTAGAACCAGCAGCTAACTGCTCTGTTTGGTTCCTCAGTTGTTCTGATATATTTTATAACTCAGAAGAAACTGCTCTGCTGCTGGATGATGTTTGAACGTTCTTGCTTCTTCCGTGGTTGATGGTGACCTTCTGATGGTGAGGAACCGACCCGTCTGAACTGAGGTTCTGCTGCTTCATTCCAGCAGCCTGAAGGAAACCCAGCCCTGTTCTTCTGAACCATATCAGTTATTTGGAGTGTTGGAAAGAAAATATAGAGCTGCTGTCTCTGCCTCTCCACCCTCATCCTCCACCACACCTTCAGGTCAGGACCTCCTCCTCCTCCTGCTGCTGTAATAACAATAATAATAGAAGCTCTCCTCAAACACCGACCTGCTGGAACCCAGAGCTTTAATCTGCTGGACCTGACCAACCTCCTACCAACATGCTGATCTAAAGTTCACCCAGAAGGACCTTTAAAAAGTTATCTCCACGTTTAGACACAACTTAAATGACTTAAAAATTTCCAAATGAGATAAAAAAATGTCTAAAAATCACTAAAAAAATAAAGGCTTGAAATACGTCTAAGCTTACTCAGTATTGTTCAAAATGTTGCTTAAATCATCCAAAATGACTTGAAAATTGTTTAACTAAAAAAAACTGTCCAGAATTTCTTAAGGACTTCTTCAAAATGATTTAAAAATCATACAAAATTACCAAAATGTGCCCAAAATTTGATTAAATCTGTCAAAGTGGACTCAGTATCTGTTAAAAATCAGATAAAAATCTGTCCAAAATTAAAGAACCTCATCCAAAATGAGCTTTTATTCATCTCTAATAGTTCTGACCAACCTCCTACCAACAATAAAGTTCGCCCAGAATGAACTTTTTAAAGTTTCTCTGATGAATTATCAGAAACCAGAAACACATCCAGGAACCAGCGATTGTTTCTAGGACTCTAAACTGTTCACACCAGGATACATCCCATAATACTGATGATCACTAGGATACATCCCATAATACTGATGGTCACTAGGACACATCCCATAATACTGATGATCACTAGGATACATCCCATAATACTGATGGTCACGAGGACACATCCCATAATACTGATGGTCACCAGGATACATCCCATAATACTGATGGTCACTAGGACACATCCCATAATACTGATGATCACTAGGACACATCCCATAATACTGATGGTCACTAGGACACATCCCATAATACTGATGATCACTAGGACACATCCCATAATACTGATGGTCACTAGGACACATCCCATAATACTGATGATCACTAGGACACATCCCTAATACTGATGGTCACCAGGACACATCCCATAATACTGATGGTCACTAGGATACATCCCATAATACTGATGATCACTAGGACACATCCCTAATACTGATGGTCACCAGGACACATCCCATAATACTGATGGTCACTAGGATACATCCCATAATACTGATGGTCACTAGGACACATCCCATAATACTGATGGTCACCAGGACACATCCCATAATACTGATGATCACTAGGATACATCCCATAATACTGATGATCACTAGGATACATCCCATAATACTGATGGTCACCAGGACACATCCCATAATACTGATGATCACTAGGATACATCCCATAATACTGATGATCACTAGGATACATCCCATAATACTGATGGTCACGAGGATACATCCCATAATACTGATGGTCACGAGGACACATCCCATAATACTGATGGTCACCAGGACACATCCCATAATACTGATGATCACTAGGATACATCCCATAATACTGATGGTCACTAGGACACATCCCATAATACTGATGGTCACGAGGACACATCCCATAATACTGATGATCACTAGGATACATCCCATAATACTGATGATCACTAGGACACATCCCATAATACTGATGGTCACTAGGACACATCCCATAATACTGATGATCACTAGGACACATCCCATAATACTGATGATCACCAGGACACATCCCATAATACTGATGATCACTAGGACACATCCCATAATACTGATGGTCACTAGGATACATCCCATAATACTGATGGTCACTAGGACACATCCCATAATACTGATGATCACTAGGATACATCCCATAATACTGATGGTCACTAGGATACATCCCATAATACTGATGATCACCAGGATACATCCCATAATACTGATGATCACTAGGATACATCCCATAATACTGATGGTCACTAGGACACATCCCATAATACTGATGGTCACTAGGATACATCCCATAATACTGATGGTCACTAGGATACATCCCATAATACTGATGGTCACTAGGATACATCCCATAATACTGATGGTCACCAGGATACATCCCATAATACTGATGGTCACTAGGACACATCCCATAATACTGATGGTCACCAGGACACATCCCATAATACTGATGGTCACTAGGATACATCCCATAATACTGATGATCACTAGGATACATCCCATAATACTGATGGTCATAGGATACATCCCATAATACTGATGGTCACTAGGACACATCCCATAATACTGATGGTCACTAGGATACATCCCATAATACTGATGGTCACTAGGACACATCCCATAATACTGATGGTCACTAGGATACATCCCATAATACTGATGGTCACTAGGACACATCCCATAATACTGATGGTCACTAGGATACATCCCATAATACTGATGGTCACTAGGACACATCCCATAATACTGATGGTCACTAGGATACATCCCATAATACTGATGGTCACTAGGATACATCCCATAATACTGATGCTCACTGTTGGTTCTAATGTAGACTGTTTCAGGTGTTCCAGGTGATCTTGAGCAGACTGGATGTTCATGAATCGTTTCAGTCTCTGGTGGTTAAGAACCCGTTTTTAGTCTGTTTAACTCCTTTATTGAGGTTCTGAATAACTCTGGTCAAGTTCTGAGTCATTTTGAAAAAGTTTACAGGCATTTGGACAATTTTTTGTGTCTCTTGGATGAATTGTGGGGCAGAAGAAACATTCAGAGCTGTTTATGGAGCAGTTAGATTGATGAAGAGAGGTCTTCCATACCTTCAGCTGTCCTCCAGAACACCTGGTCACACCTGAAGTCTGTTTCTGAGGTTCTGCTGGAACCACGTACTCAGAAGGTCAGAGTCTCTAAATAACCTCAGATTGTGTTATCAGTTGGGTGTAAACCAGTTGGATGGTCCTGAAGTCTCCTGGAGAACATCAGCAGGTCTGTTTGGACCGAACCAGTCCTCAGAGGACTCTAATCAGATCTCAGCTCAGAGTTTAAAGTTAATTTAATTTTCATGTTTTGTGGTGATGACATCAGTTCTGTGAGACACTGAACATCCAGAGTGACAAACCTCTGAGGATCCTGATCCAACGATCTTCATGTAGCTGGAGATAAACACAATTACTGAGGTTAATAAGTAAGTCTCATTTTAGTCTGACGACAGCAGATTTCTGTCCCAGAGAATAATTAGTTATTTAGAGAATGTGTTGCTCAACCTCAGAATAACAATCAGAGGTCCAGAGGTTCCAGAGTGGATTATACTAAAACAACATCTGGCAGATGTTCAGACTCTGATTCAGCACGGCTCTAAAACACAAACTGTTGGTTCAGCTCCGAGCAGCAGGAGAGAAGATGGAACCTGGTGGTTGGTGGGTCAGTTTCAGAGGAGAAGATTGAACCTGGATGGTCAGCTGGGATGTTTTACTCTGATGAGTTAAAGCTGATCAACCCTAAAGATCAGAAGGTCCTCCTACAGATTGAATGTTCTCCTCTTCAGCTTTTCTTTCTGTCTTTGGGTTAGGGTTAGGGTTAACCCTCCTGTTCTCCTCATTTACAGGCACCAAAAATATTGTTTCTTTATCAAAAAAAATCCAAAAATTCATCAAAAAATTCCCATAATTTCTGAAAAATTGCAAAACATTAAGGAAAAAATTCCAATAATTCCTTAAAAGTTTCCCTTAAAAGCTTTATTTTTTAAAGAAATTGTCAAGGAAATTCTTGTAAATATTTTTACAGAATGAGTAAAAATCTTCTAAAAAATCCTAAAAACATGTAAAGTGATTCCATATATATATATCAGTAAAATTTCTAATATTTTCTTTAATCCAGAGAAATTTGATGGATTTTGGTGTATTTTTATATATATATAGACTTGTTGTGGCCAGCACGAAGGAGAGCAGATATCTCAACTCTTTAGACTTCCATCTTGATACAACTTCACCGGAGAACAAATTTGTGTTAAGGACACCTGCCTATAAGGGAGAACTTTCAGTTTGTTTAATGGAATTTTTCACTCTGACATGTAAACGTCTCTAAAGATCATGAAACCGTGTAACAGAACTTTTGGAAAAGCCCGGTATGTATATGTATATATGTGTATGTATATATATATATATATATATATGTATGTATGTGTGTGTGTGTGTGTGTGTGTGTGTGTGTGTATAGATATATAGATATACACATATATGGCATGCCGTTTAGGAAATTATATATATAATGAAAGTCGATATATATATAATGAAAGTTGATATATATATATATATATATATATATATATAATGTTCAGATTTTCATTCAATATATTCCAATTTTCATTCAATATATATCGACTTTCATTATATATATATCAAATCTTTTTTTCCTACCGAGCCCCGGAAGGGACATGTCCGTATGGCGAAGCGACAATGAAGGACACTCACCCGGACGAGAATTTTATTGAGTTTTATTTTGAAATCGGCCTGAAATACACAGACATTCAAGCAGTGCGATGCGCTAAGAGTCTGCCATGCAGACCAGCGATCCTGATAATGGTAAGTTTTATTTCTCCAACATCCTGCTGTTATCCTACTATGAATACGCTAGCTACAACAGTCCCACATCAGTATTATGAACGTTCCGCCAGCTAACGCGGTCCGGACACCGGATCACTGATTAGAGGTTGGCGTTGAACTATTGTTTGCCAGCCAGTTAGCCGCTGGTAAGCTAACAAGCTATGAAACAACTCCTTATAAAACCGGAGGAAAGCAGCAGCAATATTTCAGTCCAAGACCTGTATTCAGAACCTCCCACGCTGTTACACAATGACCCATTAATCATATTACTGAACTATATGGTTATCATTGAAATTTCCCTTGAAGAACCAGTGAACTCTTTGCGAACACATTTTAATTTATGTGTTGATTATGTTTCGTATCAGTAATACAAGTCTAAAAAACTGATTCAAATGATCAAGTTAACACAATGAAGTAAAGAGTACTGGTAATCTGCAGCTATTTTCATAATTTCAAGGTAAAATTCTGATGTGTGATTTTCTAGCTTTGCAGATGTGGAAATCCAATGCACTGATTTCTTATACACAGATGCTTTTGGTGTTTTTTGTTGTAAAATAAAACAAGGCATTTATCACTGTTGGAAATGATTACAGGTATTATTTGTAACACTTTCTAACATTGTATGGACAAAGCAATAAATCAGTTAATGGATAAAATCATTTGTATTACAGATGCTATCAACAGCATGTCTTGTTCATTTTATTTAGTTGTCGGTCTTGGATGATGAGGTCCAGTTACCAGGAGCACTAGTCTGCAGCTTACTGGTTCCGTCCTGCAGCTCCTCCACACTGTCCTCCTCTCTACAGACCAAATCAAGTAAGATCTGTTTAGACTATGCAGACATCAACATGATCAGTATGTTATCTTTTGACCCATCCTAAAATCACAAAATAGAACATTTACTTTAACTGTGTTTATGAAAATAGAAAATAATTACTGACAACTAGTACTTTTTGGTGCTTTTTTGCAGGAAAAGGGAACCAGGAAGCTGCTGTGGATCCTCTGCAGTATCTGGAGAGGTCAGAGGAACGGTTCTTGGAACAGATCGGAAGACACCAAGACGTGACCTCTGCCATGCTCCAGAACATCCAGAAGATGAATGAAAACCTTGGTTGCACTGATGGGACGCATGGTGTCGGTGCTGGAGCAACTGTCCCAGAATTAAACTGCATTGTTGACTATTGGCTTTTCTAGAAAATAAATCTTTTTTAGTACTTCACCTGTTTTGTATTTTACTCATGCACTTTGGGTGAATAAACAGAAATTTGTGATGAGAGATGCAAATTTTGTCTATAATGTACAGAGACTTTATTCAGTGTTCAGTGCACACTTTTGTTACACACATTTTGACAGATAAGCAGTTGTGCTTTTCAAGCAGATTTTAGTCAGAAACATCAGTAGCATATGTTTTTTTTTACTGTTACACCAATCTAGGTAGATAAACTGCACTACTGCAGCAGATATATTATTGAAATGTGCTTCTATTATGTGTCTACATACACTGCTCACAAATAGTTATTCAACTTTTGGGTGAAATTGATGGAAAATATAAAAAGTGCATGCTGTAGTGATATATCATAAAAGTAGGGTATTTAACTAGAAACATGCAATAGTGATTTCCTCATCTCAAAAAAATGTATTGAATCAAAAGCTAACAACAGTGGAGGGTATGTCACAATAAAAATGTCTCAGTTTGGACAGAACAGCAGCCTTCAGCTGAAATCCAGTACAATTGTGTCCCACCAGTGGCGTGATCATGGATGTGTCCAGGCAGCAGCTGACCTCTGCCTCGTAATTAGCCTTAAGACCAGCTATAAAGATAAACATAGATATTATCATTATCATCAACATATGGTGCATGTGTTTAACCTTTAAGCTATGTAGGGATGCAAATGTAGTCGAAGCTAAGTAGCTAAGCTAATGCTAACACGTTCAGTGTTCAGAATCAAAACATCTCTAAAAATTACCTGTTTTCTCAAACGTAGTCGCCGTTCCCTGTGACAACCATGAAGACAGATAATCACAGAAGAGCTCATCTGAAGAGCAAATGTCCAATAAGGTTCCTGTTTTTGTTTGCCATGTCCTTCCAGGGCTCAGTAGGAAAAAGTCTGAATATATGGAATGAAACTTTGAATAGATGGAATGAAAATCTGAACATTCTATATTCTGACTTTCATTCCATATATTCCGACTTTCATTCAATATATATCGACTTTCATTATATATATATCGACTTTCATTCAATATATAATTTCCTAAACGGCATGCCATATATATATATATATATATATATATATATATATATATATATATATATATATATATATACGTATATATGTATGTATATGTATGTATATGTATATGCATATGCTATATGTATATGTATATGTATGTATATTTTTTTTCCACATTTTCAAACTTTAAAGCGGATCAGTTTGACCTGCAGGATGGCACGAGGGTTAAAGTGTCTCTGAGCATCGAGGTGTTGAACAGAGAACCTTCTGGACCTTCTGGACCTTCAGCCTCTCCTCAGAACAGAACAAACATGCTGCTGCTTTGTGGGTTTTTGTGCGACAATAGTTGGAGTCAGACTCACAGTTTGTTGTGTTTCTTCAGAGAAATGAAAGCGACCAAAGAGTTTTACGACAACTTTTCCTCATCGTAAAGTTTTTAGTCACGACTAATTGGTTGTTTCAGGAAAGAGAATAAAAAAGGCCTGAGAGTGTTACTGTTTGTGAGTGTTACTGTGTGTGTGTGTGTGTGTGTGTGTGTGTGTGTGTGTGTGTGTGTGTGTGTGTGTTATGTTGTATGCATTGTTGTGTATCTGTGTGGTTTCAGGGTGTGAGTTCTGTGTCTGTCTCAGATTCTAATAAAATCTTTTTTGGTTCTCTCAGGGATCAGAACTTTTTATCTTCATTTTGGTGAAACCGGAATGTTATTTTTATTTTCTGTTTTGCGGTGATGTTTCATAAGGGAATCAGATTAAAATGCTTCTCCTGAACGTTTTCTTTCAGCGTCTGCAGAACCCTGAGTATAACCGGGAGCTTTTATTAGAGCGTGGAACTCTGGTTTACTGCTCCATCTCTTTTCTTTTTAATGTAATTTTCTTCTTTTGAATCCAGACAGACTGAGGTTCTAATATCAGAAGCACTCCATCTAACCAGACAGTTCCTCTAGATGGTGCTGCCCCGGCCCCAGGTTCTCCTGTAGAGAACCTTCTGTAGTCCTCTATGTGTTTATGTAGTACGTTTTACTGCTTTCTGTTTAGAACGTCTTTGGGTGAGTACAGATATTTCGGTGTTCTACATCTCTGTAGGCTTCATGAAGAACCCAAACCACAGGAACGTGTCCACATGGACACAGATGATCCAGATAAATTATTTTTATCTTCAACATCTCATCTGATGGACCAAAACCTGGAGGTCTGGAACTCATTCCATGGTCTGGATTTCTGACTGGCCAGGAGATCTGGTGGTTCTGTTGACATTCTATCTTCTGTTCTGTCATCTTGGTTCTGATGGTGTTTGTACTGACTAATGCTAGTTAGCAGTTACCTCTGGTTTACTCATGTCCAATCCCAGTTGTATTGAACAATCCAGTCCAAGTCCAGGTTATGAAAAAACAAGAATGTATTTATTTACATTGTGTCGCTGCTTAATTCACAAAAAAGGCTTTCAAAACAAACACAGGACGGGACACGATAAGAAAACCGTGTGTCTCCACTGCTAACCTGGCATTTCTTCCCATAATCTCACGTTCCGGTGAGCCAAGCTGCAGGCTCTTAAAGCTACAGTACCACCAGAAATTAAACATAAAGTGAACAGTCTGTTCCAGTCCAAAAGATAAACAAATAACCATATTCCATTAGCATCACTCTGAAATAACCATTAAACCAATATGCAAACTTAAGGTTCAAAAGTTACAGCAAAAATTATATCTACTGTAAATAACAAACAAATAAAATGAGAAAATCAGCAAACTTATGATTGCCTCATACATATCCGGCCCCTAATTGTTCTCTAATTTTAGAAACAATTACAAACAACAAGAATGAAGTAACCATGGGGCAATTACGAATTCAAAAACAAACTTGAGTCCTGTCTCCTTTTTTCTGATACGTAGAGTCAGGCCAGCCTGAACTTCTGCTTCATACTGCTTCCAGAAGTAGACAAACTTTGGTGATGGGTCTGACCAGTTCACCAGTCTTGGTCTTCAAACGAATCCTGCGAACCAGTCCATGTTCATCTGGCACTGCTTCGACGACCTTGCCAATGACCCAGGAGTTTCTCGGCGCAGTCTCATCAACCAGCAACACAACGTCTCCTGGCACAAAGTTGCGTGACACTCTTGACCACTTCTGGCGCATTTGGAGCTCTGGCAGGTACTCTCTCACCCAGCGTTTCCAGAAAAGATCCACCATGTACTGGACCTGCCTCCATCTTCGACGTGCATAGAGGTCCGCTGTCTGGAAAAGTCCTGGAGGTAGAGATGGCTTGGTCCTCAGTAGCAAGAGGTGATTTGGGCTGAGAGCCTCTAGGTCGTTGGGGTCACTGGAAGAGGTAGTAATGGGTCTCCCATTAATGATGGCCTCAGCTTCACACAGAAACGTCTGGAGGCTTTCCTCATCCAGATTTTGAGTCTTCAGGGTAGCATTGAGGATTTTCCTAATGGACCTGATCAAACGCTCCCAAACTCCTCCATGATGAGAGGCAGCTGGGGGATTAAACATCCATTTAATGCCTCGCTGAAGCAACATGTCCTCTATTTTGGAGGTGTTCCACTTTTGAATAGCTTTCTTGAGCTCTCGCTCGGCTCCAACAAAATTGGTCCCATTGTCCGAACGCAGCTCCAACACCTGACCTCTTCGTGCGATGAATCGGCGAAGAGCATTAATGAAGGAGTCTGTGTCCAGGGATGCTGCCACTTCCAAGTGGACTGCTCGAATGGCTAAGCAGGTGAAGATAACTCCATATTTCTTCACAGTAGCTCTTCCTCGTTTTACTTCAAAAGGACCAAAATAGTCCACTCCTGTTCTACTGAAGGGCGGTTCATCAGGTAAGAGTCTGTTTCGTGGCAAGTCTGCCATTTGTTGTTGTCCTTTAGCACCATGCAGCCGTCGACACACAACACACTTGGATAGGACTCTTCTTATTGCTGCATTAGCATTTGGGATCCAGTATTTCAGACGCAGTTTGGATAGGACATGATTGCGTCCACTGTGACCTACTTCCTTGTGGATCTCCTGAAGGATGAGCTCTGACACCCGAAGGTCTTTAGCCAAAATAGCAGGATGTTTTGATTCTTCTGGCATAGCTGAACGGTTGAGCCTGCCTCCAACCCTCAGAATACCATCTTGCAGAACCGGGTTTAGCTTGTATACGTAGCTACTTCTTTTGATTGGTTCACCCTTTTTTAAAGAATTGATTTCCTCTTGGAATCTTCTTCTCTGACAGTGACGTATAATCTCCAGTTCAGCCTCTTTCAGATCCTCCACTGTGAGGGTTTCTCTGCCAAGGTTTGTCTTGTAGTTCGTCATAAACTTGTGTAACTGTTGTCTTTGTTCTTTGTCATCTGCATCAGACAGCGCAATAGTCACTCTTTGCTCCTTTCTTTTCTTGACCATGCAGAGCAATATGTTCTTCACCTTAAGAATCCATGCCACAGCTTTCTTAAGGCGCATCCATGAGGAGTAGTACTCAATCAGGTTCTGCATTACGTCAACCTTTTCTTCGGCTGCAAGAGCGTTTATGGCGGCATGTTTCTTGATCTCTGGATCAGCAGTGTTCAGATCAGTCAGACGATCGGGGTTCTCTGGCCAGTTGTCAGACGACTGTGTGAGAAAGTCAGGTCCAGAGATCCAAGCTTGATTTTGCACGAAGGAATTCACTTTCTGTCCTCTTGATGCATAATCAGCAGGATTCAGGTGCGTGCTGACATGTCTCCACTGAGATCCTGTTGACGCCTTCCGAATTTCCGCCACTCTATTGGCTACGAATGTGCGGAATCTTGTCGTTTCATTGTTGATGTACTTGAGCACAGCCGTGCTGTCTGTCCAAAACATTGAGTCCGCAAGCTGTAGCTCCAGTTCCTTCCTCATCAACTTCTCCATGCGCACTGCCATGGTTGCTGCTGTCAATTCCAGGCGTGGGATGGTGGTTGGCTTGAGCGGGGCAACCCTTGTCTTCCCTATGACAAATGTACTATGGACGTGACCTCTGCTGTTGTGCTGGACCAAGTAGGTAACCGTGCCGTAGCCCTCTTCACTGGCGTCACAAAAGTGATGCAGTTGTGCATGTGTAGCTTTTCCAAAATGGGCTGGCTTGAAACACCGATCAACTCCATAATCAGCGAGCAACTGCAGATCCTTAATCCACTCCAACCACTTCTGTGCAAGATGATCTGGAATTATGTCATCCCAGCTGAGCTTTAGCCTACAGAGTTCTTGCAAGATCTTCTTAGCAAGCAAGACCACCGGAGCCAAGAATCCTAACGGATCATAGACTGAACTCACCAAGGAGAGAATATTTCTTCTGGTGGGAGGTTTTTCTTGGATGACGATCCGAAACTTGAATTGGTCGGACTCGACGCACCATTGTACTCCCAGTGCTCGTTCAATAGGGAGTAAATCTTGATCCAGATCAAGATCTTTTGCTTCTTTTGCCATTTCCGTGTTGGGGATGGCTGCCAGTACCACTCGACTGTTGCTAATCCACTTTGTTAACTTGAAGCCCCCCTTCAGACAGATGGCCTTCAAATTGCGACACAGAAGCACTGCCTCTTCTTCGGAGCTGACTGACTTAAGGCAGTCGTCGACATAGAAATTGTGCAATACTGTGCTGGTTACTGAAGATTCAAACAGGTCCCTGTTGTCTTCAGCACATCGTCTGAGGGCGTAGCTCGCACAGCTTGGTGATGAAGTAGCACCAAATAGGTGCACAACCATTTTGTGTTCCACCAGTGGTCCGTTCACATCTCCACCAGGCCACCACAGGAACCGAAGGAGGTCGGCATCTTCACGTGGAACCTTTACCTGGTGGAACATGGCTTCCACATCAGCCATGGTTGCCACAGGTTCTTGACGGAATCTGGTGAGAACTCCCAGCAAGGAACTGGTGAGGTCGGGTCCCTGAAGAAGTTTCTCATTCAACGTGACTCCCTGATAAGAAGCACCACAATCATATACAACACGCAGCTTGTGTTTTTTAGGATGGTACACTCCGTGGTGTGGAATGTACCAAACCTTCCCATCGTTGCGGCTCAGTTCTTCATCAGGAACCTTCACTGCAAAGCCTTTAGCGATCATGTCACTCATAAAGGAAGTGTACTCCTCCCGGAATGAGTGATTCTTGAGAAGCTTCTTCTTCAGGTTTAGAGTCCGCTGTTCTGCTACAACACGATTGTTAGGCATTTTCAGCTCCTTGTTCTTTAGTGGTAGACCGATGCAGTAATGACCCTCTACCAGTTTGGCTGACTGTGAAACACTGTCCATGAATTGGAGATCTTCTTGGGACATCTCCAGTTGCTCTTGGTTAATCTCAGGAAAGTCGTATTTGAACTGTTGATTCCACAGCTCATCCAGTTTAGCCACGGATATCCTGTTAGATGTAACGTATCTTCCATTTCCAGCAGGTTCACCGTTATTTTCTCTCAATGGCCCATTCACTGTCCATCCAAGGACGGTTCTCACAGCGTAAGGCCCGTCGTTGACACTTTTGATGACCTCCTCTGGTTCCATTGCCCTAGGCACATTGGTCCCAATCAGCAGACCTATTTCTGCGTCGATGTGGGGAATTCTCACTTGCTCCAGATGAGGCCACCTGTCCACGTCTTCCTGCTGTGGAATGTTCCTTTTGTTGGCTGGTATGGTCTTTTGAGAAAAAACTTCCTGTAGATCAATGTAGTTGTGACCTTCTAGGCCACACACTTCCATGCCTGTTACAACATGGCTGCGAACAGGCTTTTGCTCTCCCATGGTTGTTAAAAGAATGTCAATCTTCCTCCCACTGAGGTTGAGCTCATTCATAAGCTCCTCGGTGCAAAAGGTAGCCGTACTGCCTGGGTCTAAAAAAGCATATGACTTTACTACCTTGTTGCCTTTCTTCGCCTTCACTTGTACTGGAACAATGGCAAGGATACTGTTTGTGTCCCCAGCCCCAGTATCAGAACATGCTTTGTTTGCTTTGTCTACAAACCCACTGATCACGGACTGTGGCTCACCATCGTCTGCTGATTCTTCTTTAGGCGTAGCCTTTTCCTTGCTCTTTACATGCAGCACAGTGGGATGAAGCAACGAGCAGACCTCACAGTGTAATTTCTCCTCACAAGACTTGCTCATGTGTCCCTGCTTCAAACAACTGAAGCACAGTCCTTTCCCACGGAGAAAGTCTATCTTCTCTTTGTGAAGCGATTTCTTCAGTCTCTTACATTGTGCCATGCTGTGTTCACTATGACAAAAAAGACAGGGCTTGGTAAAAGCACTGCCAGAGCTTGTAGCACTCCTTTGGCTTAGCGTTAACTCTGTGCTAACACCTGGTTTAGTACTCACGGGTGTTGCAGATGTGGAAAAGATTGTCTTGTGACTCCTTCTCTCTGATGTGAGTTTTACTGGAGGCCCTGATTGTCCCTTGTTGCTGTCCTTTATGTCTCCAAACAAAGGGTTTAGTGCAACTTTAGCCTGCATGTTAATGAACCTGACGAGATCCTTAAACTTGGGTCTTCTGGATGTTCGCTCCTGGATGTCAAAGGCAACACCCCTCCACTTCTCTTTCAGTTTATACGGAAGCTTGTTGACAATGGCACGCATGTTGGCCACGTTATCCAGCTCTTCCATATAATCCAGGTCTGACATGGCGTTGTTACAGCTGGTGAGGAAGAGAGCCAGTGCATTAAGCCCTTCACCATCATCAGGCTTGATTGTAGACCAACTCAGAGCCTTGTCTATGTATGCCACAGAGATCCTGTATTCGTTTCCAAAATGTTCCTTTAATAGTTTCTTTGCCTTGTGATAACCTCTATCTGGATCCATATGTAGACAACTTCGTATCAACTCTCTGGGCTGTCCACTAGTGTACTGTTCCATGAAGTACAAACGATCTTTGCTGCTCTCCGTTTTATCTTCAACACCATGCTCGAATGCTCTGATGAAGAGTCTGTATTCCAAAGGATCTCCCTTGAAGATGGGAATGTTTTGTGGTGGCAGGGCAGAAAGTTTTTGCTGTTTAATCAGTAGTTCTGTAATGTCCCTTCGACGTCGTCTTCCAATGGGTAAGGCCTCTGCACCTGTTACACTGACGGCAGTACTGCTGCTTAAAATGCTACATACGGAGGACTCGTCATCGTTGTCGTCGTCATCATCGCTTATGGCTGGTGGACATACCAATTCAGCATTTGAGTGTGATGGTGACTTATGTTTCAGTTGTGTATTCCCACGACGCTCAGTGGTCATATCATAACCTGTTTCAGATTGTCCATGTCTTTTCCATGATATAGCTGTCTGCTTCTCTTGTGGCTTAAACTGTTCATTGTCCTTTTGTTGAGCATCTTCTTCTGTGTACTTTTTCAAAACTTTAAGTTTAGCATCTGCAGCCGCTAAAGCTGCCTGAAGCTCAAGTTCTTCTTTCTCAGCTTTAATCTTTACTTCTTGCTTTTCCAAGGCTTTCTTCCTTTTCAGTGTAGCCGCCTTTGCCAAAAGTGCAGCCTTTTCCAGTTCTGCTTGTAAGCGTGCTGAAGAAGCTGAAGAGCTTGCCTTAGACTTGTTAGACCTTTGTGATGTTACCTCTGATACACTATCAGATGGTTTAATGTTTTCATCAACTTCCTTCGCTTCTCTCATACGTTCATGAACTAGACGTATCCAACGCTCAACATCATCGCTGAAGGTCTTCAAAGCATCAGACTTTGGTTTAAACCACATGTCTTGATCACTAGTCACTTCCTCCTTTGAAGTAATTTTCTGAAGCAGCTCTTTAACAGAAATATTCAGCTCACAGAACTCATTGAAAAGCTTATTGAACTCAACCACTGACCTGTTCTTGATCAATTCCAAGTTGCCATCATCATCCATTAAACGTAGCATTTCATTCTTCTTTGCTGTAAGCTGAGCTAGAGCAGCTTTCCTTGACCCTATTTTCTTCCGTAATGCATCCTCCATAGCTTTGACTGTAGGCTTCACTGGCCGTTTTTCCTGTGGGGCTGAGTCCCCCTCCTCCATGCTTCCTAATGCAAGATTAGCCTTTTCCAGTTGCTAGCCGCTAAGAGCTCAATACATCCAAGTGTTCCAATGTTTTCAAAGCCAACAAAGGATAACCATACGTGGGTCGTTAGCGGCTCTTCCGTGGGCCGTTCGCGGGTCGTTAGCAAGTCGTTGGCGCTAACTATTGAAGCTATGCTCTCTGTCCATACATTAGCTTTTTCCAGCAGCAGCAGCAGTACTTACTTGAGCCGTTACAGTGCTTTTCTTTTCCTGTCCAGAATCCACAACTCCAATGTCTTCTCAGTCCACAGGGAGAAGGTTTTCTTACTATATGTACTGACTAATGCTAGTTAGCAGTTACCTCTGGTTTACTCATGTCCAATCCCAGTTGTATTGAACAATCCAGTCCAAGTCCAGGTTATGAAAAAACAAGAATGTATTTATTTACATTGTGTCGCTGCTTAATTCACAAAAAAGGCTTTCAAAACAAACACAGGACGGGACACGATAAGAAAACCGTGTGTCTCCACTGCTAACCTGGCATTTCTTCCCATAATCTCACGTTCCGGTGAGCCAAGCTGCAGGCTCTTAAAGCTACAGTACCACCAGAAATTAAACATAAAGTGAACAGTCTGTTCCAGTCCAAAAGATAAACAAATAACCATATTCCATTAGCATCACTCTGAAATAACCATTAAACCAATATGCAAACTTAAGGTTCAAAAGTTACAGCAAAAATTATATCTACTGTAAATAACAAACAAATAAAATGAGAAAATCAGCAAACTTATGATTGCCTCATACAGTGTTCCTTCCTCTGTTCTATCATCTTGCCCCTGTTGAAGTTCCTTCTTCTTCTGTTCACATCCTTCTTCTGTTCTGTTGTCGTTCCTTCTTCTTCTGTTCTGTCATCGTGCCCCTGTTGACGTTCCTTCTTCTGTTCTGTCATCTTGCCCCTGTTGACGTTCCTTCTTCTGTTCTGTCGACGTTCCTTCTTCTGTTCTGTCGTCTTGGTTCTGTTGGCGTTCCTTCTTCTGTTGTCTTGGTTCTGTTGACGTTCCTTCTTCTGTTGTCTTGGTTCTGTTGACGTTCCTTCTTCTGTTGACATTCTATCTTCTGTTCTCTTGGTTTTATTGGCGTTCCTTCTTCTGTTCTATCATCTTGGTTCTGTTGACGTTCCTTCTTCTGTTGTATGGTAAATGGTTGTATTTATATAGAGCTTTTATCCAAAGCGCTTTACATGATACATCACATTCACACACTGATGGCAGGAGCTGCCATGCATGGTGCTAACCACGACCCACCAGGAGTAATTAGAGGTTAGGTGTCATGCTCAGGGACACCTCGACATGAGCACGACGGGGCGAGGATCGAACCGGCAACCTTCCAGTTACAAGACGGCCACTCTACCCACTGAGCCATGCCGCCCCTGTTGGCGTTCCTTCTGTTCTGTTGTCTTGGTTCTGTTGACGTTCCTTCTTCTGTTCTGTCATTGTCATCTTGGTTATGATGGCGTTCCTTCCTCTGTTCTGTTGTCTTGGTTCTGTTGGTGTTCCTTCTTCTGTTCTGTCTTCTTAGTTCTGTTGACATTCCTTCTTCTGTTCTGTCATCTTGGTTCTGTTGGCGTTCCTTCTTCTGTTCTGTTGTCTTGGTTCTGTTGATGTTCCTTCTCCTTCTGTTTTCTTGTCTTGTTAGAACCTCCAGGATTTTTGACCCAGAGACTCTAATAGAAGTTCTGTGTTGTCTCCAGAGGAACCTTCAGATGAACCTTCTGCTAGCAGCTCTGAGATCAGTTCATGTGTATGTGTGAGTGTTGCAGCTCCATGACATCCGTTTACACTCAGCTGACGGTATGTGGTCATCAGCTGCTCCACTCACTCTGCTGCAGTCACTGCACTTAGAACGTTCTGCTGTGTTGTGCAGGGTTCTGCCTCCATGTTCTCCTCTAAGATGCTGAGAAACTGATCAGTGTTGAAGCATCTTTAACATTTTCTTCTCTCCATGTCGTGTCACTGATGATGGTTTAAACAGCAGTAGAGGAACGGTGAGGAGGTCAGAGTTCGTCTGAATGTTCTCCAGGTTCCTGCTGGGTGAAGAATGAGGTACAGAACCCACCTACAATCTGGTGGAGCAGGTTCAGAGGTTTCACTCGCAAACTGAGGAGGAGATGTTCAGAATGTTGATGATGTCCCCGATGTTCTTGATGTTCTTGATTTTCCTGAGGTCTTTAATGTTCCTGATGTTTCTCATGTTCCTGATGTCTTTAATGTTCCTGATGTTCCTGATGTTCCTGATGTCTTTAATGTTCCTGATGTTCCTGATGTTTCTCATGTTCCTGATGTCTTTAATGTTCCTGATGTTTCTCATGTTCCTGATGTCTTTAATGTTCCTGATGTTTCTCATGTTCCTGATGTCTTTAATGTTCCTGATGTTCTTGGAAGTTTCCTACAGACCCAGAGAAGTTACTAAGTCAGTGTGAGTTCCTGTTAATATTCTAAATAATAAATGAGGAGTTTCTCCTTCAGTTTAGGTCTGTTAGCAGACAGAAAGTCTATAGATGTGTTTAGAACCAACAAACTTCCTGTTATTTATTGTTGTTTGTTTCTGCTTAGCATTGGGTTGTTGTTGTGTTGTTGTATTGTTATTGTGTGTCAGTGTTGTTGTGTGTTTTGCACATTTGCTTTTTTTTCTAGAGGAATTTTAACTTCAGGAATCATTTCAATTAAAACTACAAAATTTTTATTGACCAAAACAAAACTGGAAATCTACTGAAGCTGCTGCTGGAAACATGTCCAGGTGGACATCAGGAGGACTTCTAGATGTTTCTCCTCTGAAGTCATCAGTCAGATCAGAACCATGAATCAGTGTCAGGTTCTGTTGGAGGGTTGATGAGGAATGTGGACTGAAGTCAGAGACCTCAGGGGACCTCTGGACCAGCTCCAGGGAGGACTGGAGAGGACACAGAACCACAGGACCTGGACCAGGACCAGGACCTTGGTGTGTGATGCGGTGAGCAGGTGTTGCCTATCGATAATCAGGCAGGTGGAAGCAATCTGATCATCCACCTCTACCTCATCATATAAGCGGGGCATTGCCATCGCTTGTCTCTGGACCGTTCAACAGCCCAGTCAGTGTTTCACTCCTGGTTCTCTGTTCAGCTCCTCTGTTTTCAGACTCTTTGTTCTCCTGCTCTGTAGTTTGGATTCCACCTGCCTGCTGTCCAGCTTATCTCCTCCACTCTCACCCGATTCTGGATCGCTTCTACACCTCCATTTTGCCATTCATCGTCTTCCCTACCTGGATGCTTTCATCTGACTTCACCTGCAGTCCGTTCTCCACTGAACTCTGGTGCGCAATCTAGTTTAGCTTGTAGCTTAGCTTCTATCTGTAGCCTCATGGCTAGTCACTAGCTTCTGTCTGTATTATCAGTCTGTGCCTTCTGTAAAACCGTGTTAGCATTATAGTTAACACATTTGTCTGAACACTGTGTAGTGCAAAGTCAGTATATTCACAGAGTTATTATTTTGCTCTCCTGTCTCACGGTGTCCAGGTTAGTACTTTGTTTATAGTCCGTAGTTTATGATTCTGCTTTCCTCTTTTTGTGGTACGGTATTCGGGAGAGTACTTTGGCCGTTTCTTAATATGCGTTCTTGTCCGTTCTTGTGGTCTCGCGTTCTCGTGAAACATCATCAGTCGGAGACGGAGTACTGTTCCAATTCTTAGACCGCATCTGACCGAGACCGCAAGAAATGTGGTTCTGTGGTTCTGGTTCTGTGGTTGTGGTGCTGTGGTTCTGCGGTTCTATGGTTCTGGTTCTGTGTTTCAGTCTTCCAGTCTGTCTAAGTGTTCTGTCAGGATGAAACCTACTGATGGTTTATTTCTGAGTAAGCAGTAAATAAACCTGATTGGTCCTGATTATTTGTTCAGCTGAACGGAGGAACCCGATTGGTTGAGTCCTTCCTCTGCTGGACGCTGATGCAGTTTTACAATCGGAACAGAACTTCTTTACTTCCGTTATTCCTGACAAAGCCGTCATAAAGTCCCACAGAAATAGAGAAGATCTAGAAAAACAGCATAATCACAAATATTACAGAAAAATGTTTAAACAACGTATCAAAACCTGTAAAATATATAAATGTGAACTTGTCCTAATAAAACAGCCCGATCTCACGAGGATTCGTGAAACTGTCACGTAAATTTTTGTTTCGGTTTCGTGCGCACCAACACGATTTCGTCATGTTTTTCGTGCCGCTCACCACGAAATGCGCACCAATGTATTTTAAACGGCGGACTTTTCGTGCCACTCAGAACGTATTTCAAACGAATGTGTATATTATATTTTTAATGTAAAACCGTGGCGAATCCAACGCTATATTTTGCATGACATCGTCCCTAACCAAAACCCTAACCATAACCTAACCATAAGCCGGTGGTACACTTACCAATTTGCATAGGAATTTAAAGAATGTCCGATGATGATCACACAAGCAGTATACGCCGATGGACAGCTTAGATCGCCATGAATCCGCCGGTATAAACCACTTTCAGCTGTGATTACCACAGCGGGTTTCGTTGTGAGCAACACGAAAAACATTTTGTGGTGAGCGGCACGAAAAACATGACGAAATCGTGTTGGTGCGCACGAAACCGAAACAAAAATTTACGTGACAGTTTCACGAATCCCCGTGAGACCGGGTTGAATAAAACCAACATATCTCATAAATGTAGATATATCTTTAAATGTTTCAAAAGTTTTAATAAAATGTGAGATAACATTTAATTAAACAGTAATAAAATATCTGTAAAATGCTTCTAAATTGTGTGAATGTGCTGGAAATGGCACAAAAATGACAACAGGATGTATAAAAAAAATAAAATATTTTTAAAAAGGGGAACAAAATATGTTTTTAAAAAACTTCTTAGAGCATCTGAAGAAATGTTTGAATAAAACTTTTAGAAAAATCTCATTCAAACGTTCTTATATCAACAAAATGTTTCTGAAAAAGACAGAAAAATATTCTGAGGAATAAAAATGAAAAGTGGAAGAAAATGTTTAAAACTGATTCAAAAATTAAAAAAAAAACACAAAATGTGGTGAAAAGAGGAACTCTGGTGATAGAACATCCAGAGCGAATAAAATAATAAATATAAAACATCCCCTGAGTATAAAATAAGTAGATGTCAATAAAGCAGCTGAGCCCAGGTCAGTCAGCAGCTCTAAACGTTCTCCTCTGGCTGATGTGTCAGGACTAGAGCTCTCTGCTTTGCTTCTGGTTCTGCGGTTCTAAAAGCTTCCAGTTTTCCTCAGATGTCTGGTGGATCCTCAGAGCTGGCAGAGCTTCAGAGCAGCAGAACAAATGGAGATCTGTTCAGCTTCAAAGCGTCTGTAGGTGGAGGAATCAAAGCAGCGCTTCAGAGGCTGAAGGTGGAACCTCTGGAGGCGTCATGTTGGAGAACATGGGTTAAAGAACGTGGGTCAAAGAACATGGTCCGTCTCCAGAAGCTTTACTGCTGCAGCTTCTTGCTGACTCAGTGGAGTTCGAGTCAGGCCAGGCCACGAGGAGGAGAAGTTCTCATTTGGACTCTGGATCCGGGACAGATGTGTGTCTGCTGAGCACATGGCATCGCGTTTTCTGCAGAGTCAGTTCTGTTCTCCAGCAGCAATTGATTGAGCTGCGGCTTCGGCAGCCAAAAGCAGTTAAAAATACCCGGCCCGACCAAATGAGGTGCAATTTGTTTGTTTCTCTTCAAGCCTGTAAAGTGGAACCATGTGAAGCAGAGACTTATATCTCCTCCAGGCTTTTCTTTCTTGTCTTCTTTGAAAATAATTGGAAATGTCGATATTCTAGTTACCACATTTCAAACATAATTACAAGCTGTGGGCATTGTTTGCTTTTCTGATGTGGTCCCACTTCTTTTTTCTGGGGCATAAAAAGGCTAAATAAGCATGAATGTTCTCTTTTTTCTCTCTTTGTCCTAATTTGTTTCCAGAGCGGCCTTTTATTAAAGCTGCAGCTCCACAGTCTGATACCAGACGACACGTTTGAGTCCGTCTAGAGGTGATGAGAGGCTGGATTTGGACCACGCCCTGCACGGTGATGAGGTGGCTGAGATGAAGCCGGCAGTAACCAGACAGAGAACTATAATCACCAGAAGCTGTAATCAGCCTGAGGTCTGGAGGAGGTGTCTTCTGGAGGAACCAGCTGCTGCTCCACCGTCTGACAGACTTCATGGAAATAAACCGTCCTGCTTCTCCACAGCTCCAATTAAAGGATAGTCCTCCACCTTCTGTCTGAGGTTCTATAAAGGTTCTTCATGTTTGTTCTGTGGTTCTCTGACAGGGAACAGCCTGAAATCAGAACATGTTTTTATTCTGGATGAATCATTTGTTCTATACACACATGGACAAAATTGTTGGTACCCCTCAGTTAAAGAAGGAAAAACCCACAATTCTCACTGAAATCACTTGAAACTCACAAAAGTAACAATAAATAAAAATTTATTGAAAATTAAATAATCAAAATCAGCCATCACTTTTGAATTGTTGATTAACATAATTATTTTAAAAAACAAACTAATGAAACAGGGCTGGACAAAAATGATGGTACCCATAACTTAATATTTTGTTGCACAACCTTTTGAGGCAATCACTGCAATTAAACGATTTCTGTATTTGTCAATGAGCGTTCTGCAGCTGTCAACAGGTATTTTGGCCCACTCCTCATGAGCAAACAGCTCCAGTTGTCTCAGGTTTGATGGGTGTCTTCTCCAAATGGCATGTTTCAGCTCCTTCCACATATGTTCAATGGGATTCAGATCTGGGCTCATAGAAGGCCACTTTAGAATAGTCCAACGCTTTTCTCTCAGCCATTCTTGGGTGTTTTTGGCTGTGTGTTTTGGATCGTTGTCCTGTTGGAAGACCCATGACCTGCGACTGAGACCAAGTTTTCTGACACTAGGCAGCACATTTCTCTCCAGAATGCCTTGATAGTCTTCAGATTTCATCGTACCTTGCACACTTTCAAGACACCCTGTGCCAGATGCAGCAAAGCAGCCCCAAAACATTACTGAGCCTCCTCCATGTTTCACCGTAGGGACAGTGTTCTTTTCTTCGTATGCTTGGTTTTGAGTCTATGAACATAGAGTTGATGTGCCTTACCAAAAAGCTCCAGTTTGGTCTCATCTGTCCAAAGGACATTCTCCCAGAAGCTTTGTGGCTTGTCAACATGCATTTTTGCAAATTCCAGTCTGGCTTTTTTATGACTTTTTTTCAGCAGTGGTGTCCTCCTTGGTCGTCTCCCATGAAGTCCACTTTGGCTCAAACAACGACGAATGGTGCGATCTGACACTGATGTACCTTGGCCTTGGAGTTCACCTTTAATTTCTTTGGAGGTTGCTCTGGGCTCTGTGGATACAATTCCAACGATCCGTCTCTTCAATTTGTCATCAATTTTCCTCTTGCGGCCACGTCCAGGGAGGTTGGCTACTGTCCCGTGGGTCTTGAACTTCTGAATAATATGAGCCACTGTTGTCACAGGAACTTCAAGCTGTTTAGAGATGGTCTTATAGCCTTTACCTTTAAGATGTTTGTCTATCATTTTTTTTTCGGATGTCCCGGGACAATTCTCTCCTTCGCTTTCTGTTGTCCATGTTCAGTGTGGTACACACCTTTTCACCAAACAGCAGGGTGACTACTTGTCTCCCTTTAAATAGGCAGACTGACTGATTATGAGTTTGGAAACACCTGTGATGTCAATTAAATGACACACCTGAGTTAATCATGTCACTCTGGTCAAATAGTTTTCAATCTTTTATAGAGGTACCATCATTTTTGTCCAGGCCTGTTTCATTAGTTTGTTTTTTTAAATAATTATGTTAATCAACAATTCAAAAGTAATGGCTGTTTTTGATTATTTAATTTTCAATAAATTTTTATTTATTGTTACTTTTGTGAGTTTCAAGTGATTTCAGTGAGAATTGTGGGTTTTTCCTTCTTTAACTGAGGGGTACCAACAATTTTGTCCACGTGTGTAAAACATCAGAGAACAGAGAAATGTTCTTCCGTTTCACAAACTGGTACCGTAGAACATGTTCTGTTCTACCAACAGTCCAGAACCTAACATATTTAATGTGTTCTGATGAAGGAACCCAGAGGTGCTGCAGGGTCTTAGACTTACTGGTAGAAAATAAACGTTCTTGAGCTCCTTGTGCCTCCAGCTGTGGGACTGGAGGACCAGAACTTTAAACTTCTTTGATCTCTGATGGCTCCAACTCCTTCTGCTCCTGCACAAATTCTGTTTACATATTCATATTTTTGAGTTCTTTTAATATTTTATTTTTGTTTTATTTGTATATAGTGTGTCATTTTCTATTTTTCTCGATGACTTGGAGTTTCCAGTGGAAATTTTGCTGTGTGGAAACACAGTAACAAGAAAGATTCTTGATTCTTTTCAGTCTTTCTGGAAGTTAAAAATGTAAACTTTGTGGAGGATTTCAGAGATACTGTTGGTGGGCTAACAGGCTAGTAAGCTAACATGCTAATAAGCTAACATGCTGTTTGACCATGTTTAACGCTGTTTCTGGTGAATTATTCTACTGTGTGACTTTAATGCATCTGTAGAGAAAAACAATAAAGACTTTCGACTTTTTAATGTTTTGATTTATTCAGATGTTTGTTCAGCAGATTTAAACAATCAAACTGAAGCTGTTTCTGTCAAACATCATCTTTCTGTAGTGAAATATTTCCACCAGAGCTGCAGCTTTATGGACAACATGATGATCAGGATTATTTATCACGGTTGTTCAATGCCTTCAGGGCTAGAATGTGATCAGAGTGAGTCTTTAATGTCGACCGTCATCTGTGTTTAAATGTTAAATTCATCTCTTCTTCCTGCTGCTGGTTTTAGCTGAACTCCTCCCTTCAAACCAAGATGCTCAGATTGTTCAAATCTTTCTCCTAAATCAGTCGAAGGAATGTTAGTTTGGCACAGAGAGTCTGGAAGTTAAAGTCCTGCTCTGATAATTCACTGTCTGAGGTTTCCTCAAGCTGGAACATTTTAAAACTTCTTTCTTTGCATATTTCACAGAAACTCTCTGTCCTGTCGAAATTATTTGGTGCAGTTTGTCTGTGCACCAAAGAAATTACAGACAAAACTCACACAGGTAAACGCAGACAGGTAAATGTGTACGGGTAAATTCGTAGAGGTAAACTTCTATGGCTAAATCATCCTGTTGAATTCACTGAAGTAAATTTGTACGTGTAACTGTACATGTAAACTCGTTTAGGTAGTGGAACAACAGAAGTTACACCAGCTTTAGTTGCTGATGAGTTTGTTCGGAGTAATCTTTACACAGTCAGATCATTCTGCCGACACAGCTCTGTAGAATGGTCTAACCCACCCCCCATAGCTCTGTAGAATGGTCTAACCCACCCCCCATAGCTCTGTAGAATGGTCTAACCAAACCCCCCATAGCTCTGTAGAATGGTCTAACCAAACCCCCCATAGCTCTGTAGAATGGTCTAACCCACCCCCCATAGCTCTGTAGAATGGTCTAACCCACCCCCCATAGCTCTGTAGAATGGTCTAACCAAACCCCCCATAGCTCTGTAGAATGGTCTAACCCACCCCCCATAGCTCTGTAGAATGGTCTAACCCACCCCCCATAGCTCTGTAGAATGGTCTAACCCACCCCCCATAGCTCTGTAGAATGGTCTAACCCACCCCCCATAGCTCTGTAGAATGGTCTAACCCACCCCCCATAGCTCTGTAGAATGGTCTAACCAAACCCCCCACAGCTCTGTAGAATGGTCTAACCCAGGGGTGTCAAGATCCGTTCCTGGAGGTCCACTATCCTGCATGTTTTAGATGTTTCCCTCTTCCAACACAGCTGATTCAACTGATCAGGCTCGTTATCATGCTTCTGCTGAGCTTGATGATGAGCTGATCATTTGATTCAGGTGTGTTGGAAGAGGGAAACATCTAAAACATGCAGGATAGTGGCCCTCCAGGAACTGAGTTTGACACCCCTGGTCTAACCAAACCCCCCATAGCTCTGTAGAATGGTCTAACCAAACCCCCATAGCTCTGTAGAATGGACTAACCAAACCCCCCATAGCTCTGTAGAATGTTCTAACCCACCTCTCTAAGTAGAGTGGTCTAACCCACCCCTCTAAGGAGAATGGTCTAACCCACCCCCCATAGCTCTGTAGAATGGTCTAACCCTCCTTATCGTTCTGCTGCTTGTTTTCCAGTGGACCTGGGTGGAGCTAAACGGGATGCTGCTTCTGTTCAGTAGAAATAGAGATAAAGGGTTTGATGGAACATCTGCAGCAGGAAGAGGAGAACCGTTTTTAATGTTCTTCTGGATGATCCTCAGCAGAACTTTTCATTTGGTCAGTTGCTGTTCAAAGATTCTTCTGCAGGTTCTTCTGCAGTAGATGTGAGGTCCTCTGAAGTGATGGAAACTGGGCGTAGTGTTTGAGCAAGCAGTCAGCAGCCAGAAGCATTTAGCTATAAACGGATAATTTCTGTTTCTGCTTCATGCTGACTGCACTGCCTGGAAACCCCAAAGAATTTCACAACCATTAGAGAACCGGGAACATGATAACCAGCAGAACAAATAAATCCAGAACCTCAGACGCGTTCCAATGACTTCACCTCTCAACCTTTCCTCAGTTCCACCTCTTTTATTGTCCTCAGACAGGCTACTGTTCAGCTGCTGTTGGTTTAAGATCCTCCTCTGAAGGAACGTCTGAAGGAATGTCTGAAGGAACGCCTCAAGGAACATCGAAAGAGTCTGTTCATGGAGAAGTTAAAGAAGTCCTCTTCAACCTGTGACAAGATGTTTCAAGTTTAAATTAGAACCCTGATGTTACATTAGAACCATCCATAATCTACACACCGCTTAATCTTCATCAGGGTCACGGGGGGTGGAGTCTATCCCAGCTGACTGAGGCTGAAGGTTCACCTGGACAGGTAACAGACTATCACAGGGCTACACATAGAGACAAACATTCACACCTACAGACAGTTTAGAATCACCAGTTAACCTCAGCATGTTTGTGGACTGAGGGAGGAAGCTGGAGAACCTGGAGAAAAGCCACACATGTACAGGAGAACATGGAGACTCCATGCAGGAAGATCTCAGGAAGACCGGGACACAAACTGGGGATCTTCTAGCTGCAAGGCGACAGATCTAACCACCCTGATTTTAAATTAGATTAGAACCCTGATGTGAAATTAGAACCCTGATGTTAAATTAGAACCCTGATGTTCCATTAGAACCCTGATGTTCCATTAGAACCCTGATGTAAAGCCTTTTCATGATCCAGTATCTCCAGAAATAAATTACATCCATGAAATGTGGTGAGAACAAACAGAACAGTTCCACCAGAGCAGAACAACTAAATGGAACCAGCAGAGAACAGCTTAATTATTGGACCTTTAAACGTTGAATAAAACAGAACATCTCCATCCAGGCTGGTCTGGTGTCTCCATGAAGCTCCTCTGAGTGTTTATCTATGGATGGTTTCATGTTTCTACTGAAATACAGACTTTTAGCTTCTATGTTTCTCCACCTTTTGAGATTCTACCGTCAGCAGAACCGACCTCTGAGGAGGACAGGCTGAGCATGTTGTTCAGGTTTCTGTGGTTCTAGGAGAACTTGCTGAACCTGAGCAGAGTTGAGGTCTGGCTGCTGTGTGACCTGAATAAAGAACCTGGTGGGCGTTTTTTTGGAGCGGAGAACGTCCAATGAGAGACAAACGTCTCCGTTGGTGACGGCTGAATGGACGGACGGTAACTGAGGAGACAGAATGCAGGAGGCCTCAGCTGCTTTATTCACACATATAAATCACCAGCAGAGGCATCTACTCTGTTCTCCTACAGGTTCTCTCCCCATGACCAGAGCTCTCAGCACCTCCAGGTGAACGTAGTATCTTCTGACTGTGGAAACATGGAGACCAGAAGGATTCCAGATGATTGTTGATTCTTCTGAATCTGTTCAAACTGTTAACCTGGTGGTCAAGTTCCTCCCTGACAGGAACATTTATCTGAAGGTCTCTGTGAATCCCAGTGGAGATTTGTGGTGACCTTCCTTATCAGAGCGACCTTCTTCTTCAGACCCACCTTCTTCTTCAGATCCACTTTCTTCTTCAGAACAACCTTCTTCAGACCCACCTTCTTCTTCTTCAGATCCACTTTCTTCAGACCCACCTTCTTCTTCAGAACAACCTTCTTCAGATCCACCTTCTTCTTCATCTCTGAGGACCTTCCAATAAACCCACTGAGCTGTTCTACAGGTTCTGTAGCCACAGAACCAGAACCTCAGATGCTGATTTAATAAAGTTCCAGATGGAGGCTTTATATTCATGAAGAACCACGGTTTCTTCTAAAACCTCCTGAACGTCCATGCCATGAGAACTTTAACCGTTCAGTTCTTCATGTTCCTGCTGCCTTCTGACACATTTAGAAACTTTTGTTTACAGAAACTCTACGACAGGAGCTCAGTGATCAGTCTGAGGCAGCCAGATGTCAGGGTTCTCCTGTAAGGGTTCTCCTGTTCTCAGTAAACAGCAGCTCCAGGTGGTCTGTTAGAACTCAAATGTTCTCTGAGCAGCTGAACCTCCAATGGCTGGTTTCCATCAGTCTTTTCCACGTTCTCCTCATTACAAATGGTCTCATGTTTCGACTTAAATGTTCTAATCGTTCATTTTAGCCTCTAAAGGCACTTTAAGCCATTTTCCAACCAACAGCTTGTGGACGTTCTACCTTCAGCATGTAGACGTTCTACTTTCAGCATGTGGACGTTCTACTTTCAGCATGTGGACGTTCTACTTTCAGCATGTGGATGTTCCACTTTCAGCATGTGGACGTTCTACTTTCAGCATGTGGACGTTCTACTTTCAGCATGTAGACGTTCTACCTTCAGCATGTGGACGTTCTACTTTCAGCATGTGGACGTTCTACTTTCAGCATGTGGACGTTCTACTTTCAGCATGTAGACGTTCTACCTTCAGCATGTGGACGTTCTACTTTCAGCATGTGGACGTTCTACTTTCAGCATGTGGACGTTCTACCTTCAGCATGTGGACGTTCTACTTTCAGCATGTGGACGTTCTACCTTCAGCATGTGGACGTTCTACTTTCAGCATGTGGACGTTCTACTTTCAGCATGTGGACGTTCTACCTTCAGCATGTGGACGTTCTACCTTCAGCATGTGGACGTTCTACTTTCAGCATGTGGACGTTCTACTTTCAGCATGTAGACGTTCTACCTTCAGCATGTAGACGTTCTACTTTGAGCATGTGGACGTTCTACTTTCAGCTTGTGGACGTTCTACTTTCAGCATGTGGACGTTCTACTTTCAGCATGTAGACGTTCTACCTTCAGCATGTGGACGTTCTACTTTCAGCATGTGGACGTTCTACTTTCAGCATGTAGACGTTCTACTTTCAGCATGTGGACGTTCTACTTTCAGCATGTGGACGTTCTACTTTCAGCATGTGGACGTTCTACTTTCAGCATGTAGACGTTCTACTTTCAGCATGTGGACGTTCTACCTTCAGCATGTAGACGTTCTACTTTCAGCATGTGGACGTTCTACTTTCAGCATGTGGACGTTCTACTTTCAGCATGTGGATGTTCTAACCAGTTCTACCCAGCAGCATGTAGACGTTCTATTCAACAGCATGTACACAGAACACAACGACAGAACGTATTTAAGAACATTAAAATGAGCTCAGTTTGAATCTGAAATCTGCTGAGAACCCTGTGTTTGTTCTGCTGTGTTCCACAGTGTTCTGCTGTGTTCTAAAATGTTCCACAGTGTTCTGCTGTGTTCTACAGTGTTCTGCTGTGTTCTAAAATGTTCCACAGTGTTCTGCTGTGTTCTGAAATGTTCCACAGTGTTCTGCTGTGTTCTACTGTGTTCTGCTGTGTTCTACAGTGTTCTGCTGTGTTCTAAAATCTTCCACAGTGTTCTGCTGTGTCCTACAGTGTTCTGCTGTGTTCTACTGTGTTCTGAAATGTTCCACAGTGTTCTGCTGTGTTCTACTGTGTTCTGAAATGTTCCACAGTGTTCTGCCGTGTTCTACTGTGTTCTACAGTGTTCTGCTGTATTCTGCTGTGCTCTCATGCTGTCTCGTTGGTTCCACCAGAACCTGTGTTTGGTACAGATGAAGATTCTGTTGGGGCAGCTTAAAGGTGTTAGTGGAGAACCTCAACATGCAGAACAGTGATGGACTGAGTTCCGTGGAGGAACTGGTGATGGTCCAGTTTCTGCTGCACAGGTAGAACTCAGGTGATCATGAAAGGTTCTGTACAGAACCAGCAGAACTCACATTGTTGTTCTAAGGTCTCACAGTTCTCCCGAGAAGATGAAGCAGATGGGTTTAGATGTTTCTGGTGTTGGGTCATCTGAACCTCCTGCTGCTGAGTTCTAAAGGTTCACCTCAGAACCTCCAGTTGGGTTTGATTTGTTCTATGACCTCATCTCCAGTTACATCATCTTATTATTCATAATCATCTCAGGTGGAGCTGAACCGTGACCAGAGAACATATTTTGGAACAAAGATCACACTGTGATGAGTGATCTCACCGATCCTGATCCTCAACTGGAGAACAGAGGTCAGAACCAGAACCAGCTGCAGACAGAACCGCACTGAGATGACCTTCAGGTTCTGAAGAACACTGAGAACATGTTCTGAGTACAGCAGCCTATGAGAACCCACAGAACTCTGGAACAGTTCTGTTACATGGTTCAGGTTCCTGTTGTGGTTCCACAGAGGCTGGATGGGTTCTAGCGATGAGAACTGTTGGTAGAACTGTTTGTAGAACCGTTTGTAGAACCATTTGTAGAACAATTAGTACAACCGTTTGTGGATCCGTTGGTGGAACTGTTCAGCTGAGAGCCTGACAGTGACAACGTTGGTTTCTGGCTACCGTGGAATTAAAGGTTCTGAAGCGTTCTCCTCAGAAACAGGTTTACTTGTTTCTCCGCATTTCTCGCTGATGAGTCACACTTTCCAGGTCTGAGCAGAACAAACATTCTGCTGCTGGTGGAACCATAGACTGCATGGAACTTGCTAGTTTTAGTCCCACATTCTCAGATCTGTGCTGCTTTCACTGTTCTCTGCATCCCAGGCCACTTCATTAGGTACACCTGAGAACTCTGAAGTGAACCCTGAAGTTCTGCTTCAAAAGTTTCTCCCTCTGAAAGTTAGTGATCAGAAAGCTGCAGTGGACTGGAACCCATCGACTGACATCTCTTTAGAATGATCTAACCTCCTCACAGTTATGTAGAACGATCTAACCTCCTCACAGTTCTGTAGAACGATCTAACCTCCTCACAGTTCTGTAGAACGATCTAACCTCCTCACATCTCTGTAGAACGATCTAACCTCCTCACAGTTCTATAGAACGATCTAACCTCCTCACATCTCTGTAGAACGATCTAACCTCCTCACATCTCTGTAGAACGATCTAACCTCCTCACATCTCTGTAGAACGATCTAACCTCCTCACAGTTCTGTAGAACGATCTAACCTCCTCACATCTCTGTAGAACGATCTAACCTCCTCACATCTCTGTAGAACGATCTAACCTCCTCACAGTTCTGTAGAACGATCTAACCTCCTCACAGTTCTGTAGAACGATCTAACCTCCTCACATCTCTGTAGAACGATCTAACCTCCTCACAGTTCTGTAGAACGATCTAACCTCCTCACAGTTCTGTAGAACGATCTAACCTCCTCACAGTTCTGTAGAACGATCTAACCTCCTCACATCTCTGTAGAACGATCTAACCTCCTCACAGTTCTGTAGAACGATCTAACCTCCTCACATCTCTGTAGAACGATCTAACCTCCTCACAGTTCTGTAGAACGATCTAACCTCCTCACAGTTCTGTAGAACGATCTAACCTCCTCACAGTTCTGTAGAACGATCTAACCTCCTCACAGTTCTGTAGAACGATCTAACCTCCTCACAGTTCTGTAGAACGATCTAACCTCCTCACAGTTCTGTAGAACGATCTAACCTCCTCACATCTCTGTAGAACGATCTAACCTCCTCACAGTTCTGTAGAACGA